>NC_063067.1:28298948-28513948 GCF_018812025.1 Megalobrama amblycephala
CCCAGCAAAGAAGGGGAGTATCCCCCTCCTCGCTCCCTTTCTCACTCTCTCTTTTAGAGGAAAGATTAAAGCTTTGAGCAACAAGACGTTCTACAACTCCCACGCTTCCCTGGCCCGCTTCCAGACTGCTCAGGCAGAGAGAGAGAGAGCTTTTTGGTTGAGAGGCAACAAAGATCCTGAGAACGTCTTTCAGTCTTGAAGCGAGAGTGATAGGAGATGGAAAGAAAAAGAGGAACAGGCAGATTGAGACAAAAACGGAGAGTGGGACATTTTTATCAGGTTACACCCTCAGTGGCTGCTATCCAACTTAACCCTGTTTGTTCTTTTACATCTTTTCTATACTCCTCGCGCACACAGTGAGCCCCGCTCCAGTGCAAAGAGTTTGACGAGACGGCTCTGCGTGGGCTTTTAATAATGCAGCTCCAGCCCGGCCTCGGTTAATTACACTGTGTGCTGTCTTCACGGGGCAGTGCCACACGAGACGTGCTCACTTCAAGTAATGGCCACTGTCATTATCTGAGGTGGAAGTGCAAGGCTAAAATGTACTTTCATTACCAAGATATTATTTAGTACTATACGCAATCCATCAGGAGCAACCTAAAGAAGAGATTGTGAAGGTGATGAGATCGTGGATCACCCTATGACGGGTTTGAACAAACTTTGTCGCCAGAATAGCTTTGTATCCAGATCTTTTACTTCTGTTTTACATGTGATTCTCTAGCGCTGGACTTTTCTTTCAGCAGCCCTTTGGCTGAATCCAATCCATTTCATCATTTTTATTACTACTCTAAAATTGACTTTGATGAAATCGTTGCACTGCCTGATAAATCGCAGTGTGAAACTCAGCGGGAGATCAGAAACACTCAGCGGTCGACATTTAGCAGACTGCATTTTATATCTGAAATGGGAACTTCTATGTTGAACCCACTGGTGCTGGTGGTCACTTAAGTGAACAGATTTAAAAAGCAATTTTGAATCATTCAGAGTATATTGTTATTTTCCAAACCATCATGGTTGATAATCATTGTACACTTAACTATACTTTTATATGACTTTCCTGTTTGTCATTGTGCTATTTATAACATCATAAATTCAACATTCAACGACTTTATGATGATATTTCAGATATGCTAGGATATTTGATTGCACATGAACGGAAAAAAATGCTTTTATTCTCCCAGTGCTCATAATCTTAACTTAAATTTTAAAGGTGTATTCAGTAGTTCTTCAGCTTGCATTAGCATTGCTGTTCTTCGCTTGTCTTAAAGGGTTAGTTCACCCAAAAAATGAAATTTCTGTCATTAATTACTCACCCTCATGTCGTTCCGCACCCGTAAGACCTTCGTTCATCTTCAGAACACAAATTAAGATATAGATGACATCCGAGAGGTTTCTGAACCACACATAGGCAGCAACATCATTGCAACTTTCGAGGTCCAGAAAGATAGTAAAGACATCATTAAAATAGTCCA
The DNA here is from genome assembly GCF_018812025.1 of Megalobrama amblycephala. NCBI lineage: Eukaryota > Metazoa > Chordata > Actinopteri > Cypriniformes > Xenocyprididae > Megalobrama > Megalobrama amblycephala. The sequence continues at coordinate 28,300,421 of NC_063067.1, forward strand.
TGTGACTACCGTGGTTCAACCTTAAAGTTATGAAGCATCGAGAACGCTTTTTACGTAGTAAACACAGTGCAGCGCTTCCGGGTTCTACGTCAGAACACCGGCTCATTATTGGTTGGCTCCTCCATCAGCATCACACACATGCGTCGTGCTGCTCACATCGGCCAATAATGAGCCGGCATTCTGACGTAGAACCCGGAAGCGCTGCACTGTGTTTACTATGTAAAAAGCGTAGGAGACTGTCAGGGATAAGAAATTGTTGAATAAAGTCATTATTTTGTTTTTGCGCACAAAATGTATTCTCGTCACTTCATAACATTAAGGTTGAACACGTGAACACGACTATTTTAACAATGTCTTTAGTACCTTTCTGGGCTTTGAAAGGTGCAGCGACGTTGCTGCCTATGGATGGTTCAGAAACCTCTCAGATTTCATCAAAAAATATCTTAATTTGCAAGAATAAGCAAGAAAAACATCAGATTTTCTAATTTCAGCGTTGTGTGTAGAGATTGACCGATATATCAGTTTACCGATATTTTCCCCGATATTTAAGCATTTTACCATAACGGGATATCGGTTTTGTAATATTGGATTTACCGATAAACGCCGCCATCTTTTTACAGCGCATCTGAGGGGAGACGAGACAACGGCATGCACAGGTAAACTTACCTGCTTTGTAGTAATTAGTAAACTTTATTTAACATAACAGCCATTAATGCACAAATTAGATGCGTTACATAAATTTCTGAAACGTAGCTAGTTTATGCAGCTTGTTTCTAAGAAATAGAGACGAGCTCACAGAGCCACGTAAGATAATCCGTCAAGTCCTGTCCCAATAAAGATGTAACTTTGCATGAATTAAATAATACAGCCATGAATGAGCACATGTTGGAAATAAAAGCGCTGAATTTAATTCTCTCTGTTGTCTATGCTCATCATTAGTCTCGTGAAGTCGTCTGCATTTTGCTGTTCACTCAGCGGGTTGATGCTCAGGAAATGCTCCACGGCCACCGCATGTAACTTTTAACAAGATTCACTTGTTTAAAACACCGTAATTTACTATATAACCATTAATTCGCTAATAAACATCCAAGTAAACACAACTCTATGGAAATTAATTATTTATTATCTCCACAGTTTGAGTATAGTTCAGTGTAAATGCATAGATAAACAGCGCTTTGTCAGCAGATATTTCATAATCTAGAGCGACAAAAACATAATAATAATTCTGACATAACATACCAGTTGAGAAATGCAATAAAATACAATGTTTTGTTTGTTATATTCCAATATTCCAGAGATTATTATTCAGTTATTTAACATTATCCAGCAAATTATTCTTCACTCTTTAGCCTATTAAACAGCTTATAAATCTACTAAAACTTAAAATGAAATATTGCATTTCTGCAAAGTTTATATGATTCCTGTCTTTAATTTATTTTCTCCATTTGAAAACAGACATTCTACATTTATTTTGCTTATTGTTAACATTAGTGTTGCTGCTGATGCTTTTTATAAATAAAATTATTTTTGTAATATGAAGATTAAAATTAACATGAAAGACTACTAATTTTCAACAAAAACAGTTTAGTAACAGTGCACTTTTTTTTTGCACTTTCAGATCCCTCTATTCATTGGTGTATAAATAAGATTTGTTTTCTATGCAAGGAGGGAGTGATTGTTATAAATAAAATGGTTTGCTCAGTTCAGTGGTGTTGTAATCGTGTCAAAAACAGAAGTATAACAGTAAATAAATATCGGTTCTTCATATCGGTTATTGGGCACATCGTCGATCACTAGTTGTGTGTATGTGGAAACCAAACGTCAGGAATGTTGTTGTGGTTCTAGTGTATGGAAAGTACAAAGGAAACAGCTTCACTTGTCTCATACTGCCATCGCTAAACACCGTGTTCATTTGTCTCATGAACTGACTAAAGTGTTGTCCGTTTACTTTAGTCATTGTTTTGGCTGGATTGGAACATTCCAAGTGACACCTCTGCAGCTTCCTGCTCTCTGACTGTGGATGCTGGGAATGCTCTAGAATGGCAGAAAGTTACCATTCACTCTTTAAAATAAATAATTTTTATTTGCATTTATGGTTCCATGAAGAACCTATAACATCCATGGAACCTTTCCATTGCTCTAAAGGTTCTTTATAATGAAAAAGCTTCTTCACACAAAGAAAAAAGTGGTTCTTTTAAGAACTGTTCACTGAATGGTTCTTCTGTGGCACTGCTGCGAAAAAAATCTTTATTTTTGAGAGTGTTGCTGGGCCGTGTGCCCCAGGAGATGGCATTGTGGGAAGGGCCGGAGTTCAGGGGCCCTTTTGAAAGAGAATAAACACTCTCAAAGGACTTTATTATTTGACTTGGCACTGTTTTTCTTTTTTAGTAATGTCCTTTTACTCTCTCACTGATGTTTCAGGATGTTTTGTGGGGGTGTGGCCTCCTCCTGTGAGGTTAAAGGTGCATTGTGGGGGGAAAAAAACGCCCTGTATGGGCTCAAAAAAGCGCCGTTACAACATTTGCACTGTTTGTATGCAAAACAGCCCTCATATCAGCACGTTTCCCTTCTCATGGGTTCAGTTGAAATGTCCAAACTGTCATTCATTATCTTTAAGTGGCTGATGATAAAAGTGTGTTTAAGCACACATTCACAAATTACTCTCATCGCTCATGACGGAGAGAAAGAGAGGATGTGAAGCGCAGAGTCCGAGAGGATGGGCGATGAAAAGAAAGAGGAATAACCCTGACAAAGAACAGTAGAGTAGGGCTGGATGGTATGATGGTATAAGATCCTGCTCTGTATACCACAGTAGATATATTTAGGCAGGTTATCTTTGTTATTTAAATAACTACAAAGAAACATGGAGGAATGTAAAAATATGATGTGGGAACTTGTTATTAAGAGTCTTGTAGGGCTCAACGTGAAACGGTTGCTGAGTGTTTGCTGTTATGGTTGCTGAGCAACGTCAGAACTTTCCCGCATTAATATAGAACTCAACTGGAGAAAAATATGAAATGTGGCTCATCAATCAGAATTTAAAGTCAGAACTGTGTGTTTTAGAATATATATCCACCTTTTAAACGTTTGGGGTAGTATTGACATTTATAATGTTACAAAAAATTCTGTTTTAAATAAATGATGTTCTTTTTAACACTCTATTCATCAAAAGATCCCGAAAAAAAAAGAAAGAAAAGAAAAGTTGTGTCTGTTCGATTAAACCATCAAAATATGAGGAACATATTTTACATTTTCAAATATTTTAGATATGAGGGAAGAACAAAACACTAAACTTAGTTAAGGTATTTATCTGACAAAATTATTTGGCAAAAAAAGGCAAACTACAGCTACAGGTTTTATTTTAATATGCAAAAATGCATAGAAAAACACTTTTTATTTTTCTATGCATTTTTGCATTAAAAAATAAAAGCTCAAAGGAAAAAGCTTACACTGACTAAAACATAATCAGTTATGTATTTTTTTGGCTCTCTCTTGTTCATAATCTCTTTGTATGGCAGCCTGGCAAAAAATTATATCTGCACAATTTGGCATGTTTCATTGTGTTATCACAAACAAAACAATTGAACAACTACGCAATATGCTTACAAAATCTTTGACAAATTAAAAAAAAATCAAAACAAACTCTTTCCCCTCCATTGACGATATTTTCCAACAATCCATGTTTTCACTGTTATACGGTAGGGGGCGCTGTTACACTGTGTCCTAACCAGACGTGATGCGATAAGATTCTAGCGACAAGCAATTTGACTGTCCACACTAGACGCGACACGAAAACGAGAAGCGATAAAATCAATCAAAAACCACAGCCAATCAGAAGAGAGTGTGGGCGGGCTCTCTTGGAAAGAGCACAGCGGACACAATGAAATGGGCAAGTACATAGTAAAATTCATAAATATTAAATTTAAACATTATTTAAAGTACATACGGAGTGACTGAACCAATCTTTGTCATAGAATACACTTGTTTGTTCGCATTGAGTTGACAGTTCGAACGTTCTTGTGCCCATTTATTTATTTTCAAGATCTGAGGTGAATTAGCCAGTGTTGTTTTCATTACAGCTAAAAAGCTGGGAACACAGAATGATATTCAAACTCACGTTAGATGCTTTTAACATTAAATAAAGCACATAAACACTACCTGATAATATCATTGCCATACTTTTTGTTGCTGTTCCAGCCACGACGTCGCGGAGAAATGAAACCGTTTCTAAAATAAAATATTCGCGTGTCGCCGTCGCGGCTGGTTAGAACAAAAACTCTGATTAACATGGAAAAGGTGCATTTTATTACGTGTTGCGGCATCGCGTCTGGTTAGGACAGGGTGTTATGCGTCTTCTGAAAGAGTACAGAATCTCTGGATCAAAACACAAGCGAAGAAGCAGAAACAAGCGATAGAAGCATTGCTTACGCACATGTAAAATAACATGATCGTCAGTTATGAAACCGCATATAAATCCAAACTTCTTAACATTTCTGAATGGAAATGTCGAAATGTAAAGAACTGCGAGGCTTTAGGTGTGTTGATGGACTCTATGTACTCCATCTGAATGTAATCCAGACGCAGTCTTTGACAAAAACACGATTTCTGCAGATTTTTATTCAAAATGTTGCTTCTTCTTTTTTTTATTAAACTTGCCCACATTCAATTTTCGATTAAACAAAAGAATGCATTAAGCTAGTTTTTGTCTTTATCAAAAATGCTGGTACTCGCTGGAAACTTTTTCTTAAAAAAAGTTAAGTACTTTTAAAGGGTAAAGATGTTAATTTTCCTATGCCAGACATCACTTTTGGCCACTACTGTATATATTACCTTACACAGTAATTTAGGTATGAGGACTGAGGAAAAAAATGAAGGGAAGAGGGTCAAACATCAGGAAATTAAAGAATTAAAACTGGAGAGGAAAGAGAAGAGCAGGAAACAGAGGCTGTCACAGCGAGGTGAGACAGATTCTTGTGAAATATCTGACCTGCTTGTTTAACATGAGTTTACAGCTTCACACACACAAGAGTCATCAGTTCAGGAGCTGTAAATCTCTGTGATTCACAGATTGTGCCTGATGGCAGTAGACACTCATACAGACCCACCTGTTCCTGTCAAGTCTGTTATCGGGAAACGTTGACTTTTACACCAATCTTACAGTCATTGTGTGTTTATCTTTTTTGTGAGGGTTTTCTTCAGATGTTTAACAGAAAGAAGTGGACAAGTTTTTAGTATAAAAGTAAATATCCTTGTCATTTTCTCCACATTTAATGATGCGCTAGTAGAGACCGTTTCTCAAGCACTTCAGTATGCAAATATTATAGCTTTCCCTTTTTCATTTGACAGCATAATCCATCATATTATCAGTAAAGACCTTATGGACAATCCTTCACCTGTCCTATTAGGGCATGTCAAAATGTGAGTTTTTGAACTTTGCATAGAGTTCAGTTCGTTGTTTCAAGTTATTATAGCTGCTAATGCTAGATTTTCACCTTCAACATTTTTTTTCCCATATAAAACTGTTTATTCCTCGTCCCCTCTGTGTGTTTGTGTGAGTAATGGCTGTGAAGAGCCCTGAAGCCTCTCTGTGTCTGCCCTCACTGTCTCTCAGGCTTCAGTTCAGCCCAGTCAAACCTCAGTCACCTGTTCGCTGTAAATCTGTTCCAGACCCACATAACCACGTACGGCCGTTGAGCCAAAGAATGAGTCACATTCCAAGGAGAAACAAGGGAGGGAAACGCTCTGAGAGTGTTCTTCTGTTTAATGAACAGATAGCACCTCACACTGTTGTGTAATTCATAAAGGTCACAGTGCATATCAGCCAGAGTCACTAGCAGCTGTATCGCTTTCACTTTAATATCAGTTTGAGCGATATTTCATCTGGCGTAGCTTGGATGACAGATTCCATTAGTACATTAAACGCTGGTTTCCTGTAACAGCTAAAACTTCACGCCTCATGTACCTTGTAACTGTGAGGAAACGTTCACATCTCACTTGAAACGTTCACATCCAGCTTTCATCCAGCAGGACGTTGAGCACTCATGCTTAGCAAGAATAAGGGTTTCAGCTTTCAGCTGCTGGAAAACACTTATTCGCATATGAGTCACCGAATCTGGTCTTTACGGCTAGAAGCTCTGTCAAGTTATGGATCGACTAGCAGCTACTTGTACAGCACTTATGTCTCATCAGTTTACCGCTTTCCCTTTGTCAGGTCAAGTCAACTATATTTATATAGCACTTTATACAATACAGATTGTTTCAAAATCAGCATTACAGGGATAAACAGGATTAATTCAATGATGCAAACAGAGGTAATTCTGCTGTAATGCAGCTCTCTGAGTATCATCAGTTTAACAGTGAAAACTAATGGCATGTTTTGTAATGATGTCTCTCAATGGTAGCATGTATAGGGTGAAAAGCAACGGTCCTAGTACTGAGCCTTGCGGTACTCCATATTGAACTTGATTGATAAGATACCTCTTCATTTACTGCTGCAAATTCATAATGATTTGAAACATGCTAATGCCATTCCAGTAATGCCAACATAATTCCCGAGTTTATTCAAATGAATGTTGAGGTCGATAGTATCAATATCTCTTGTGTGACCTTGTTTGCTCGGTCTTGTATTGTTTAACTGGATCGGTTGAGCATCTCCAATGTATTTTTTTCTGACCATGTTGCCAAATGTTGTTTGTGTTATTTCATTTTTGTAAATGTAACATTGAAATCATATTTAAGAAAATGTCTTAACTTAAAACTATTGAAATTCCTCCAAAGCCATATATAAGCCTTTCTCGGCCATGAACTCCGAACCTGGAGAAAATGAGTGGGTTGGCATTGTTTCTAAAGACTTCATTTATAAATCCTTTAGGGAAGAATTTTATGCTTAGGACTTTGATACAAGTCACACGATTCATTCACAAGCCAAACTGCACCTCCCCTTAAAGCCTTTAAATCCTAGTAAATTTGAACCAAAAAACAAACAAACTTGTATTTGGTCACTCAGTGGTCAATTATGTTGTTTCCTTTCAGAGTTCTGTCATTGGTCAATAATATTGCATATTAATTGTCTTTGACAGGCCTTCCCATCAGCACTTACAGCAAGTACTGCTACCGTAAACTGCAAAAAGTGGCCATTACTGGGGGCAAGAAGGTAAGAGTTTTTTTTTTTTTACTTTTTAAAAGATTAATTTTATTAATGTATTAATTAGTATTATTATCAGTAGATATTGGATTTATTTAATTGTACTGCTCATTTCCCTATTTTTAGATTTAAATAACTTTTACCGTCATCTAACACTTAAAGTCAGTAATAATAATCTTTCGCAAATCTCCAAAAATAAATTTTTCATACTATATATTATAATGTTGTGATGCTTACATTCATTTGTGGCATTTAAAATGGTTGATTTTTATGGAAGAGGATTAGGGCCAAGCAATAATAAAAAATAAAACCATCTCGAGAAAAAACTCGTTAAATTTCGAGAAAAAAGTCGAGATAAAATGTTGAGAATAAACTTGTTAAATTACGAGAAAAAACTCGTTAAATTTCAAGAAAAAAGTCGATAAAATGTTGAGAATAAAGTCATTAAATTACGAGAAAAAAGTCGTTAAATTACGAGAACAAATTCGTTAAATTATGAGAAAAATGTAGTCAAATTTCGAGAAAAAAGTCGAGATAAAATGTTGAGTCATTAAATTACGAGAAAAAAGTCGTTAAATTAAGAGAACAAATTCGTTAAATTTCGAGAAAAAAGTCGAGATAAAATGTTGAGAATAAACTTGTTAAATTACGAGAAAAAACTTGTTAAATTTTGAGAAAAAAGTCGAGATAAAATGTTGAGTCATTAAATTACGAGAAAAAAGTCGTTAAATTAAGAGAACAAATTTGTTAAATTTCGAGAAAAAAGTCGAGATAAAATGTTGAGAATAAACTCGTTAAATTATGAGAAAAAACTTGTTAAATTTCGAGAAAAAAGTCGAGATAAAATGTTGTCATTAAATTACGAGAACAAATTCGTTAAATTATGAGAAAAATGTAGTTAAATTTCGAGAAAAAAGTTGAGATAAAATGTCATTAAATTACGAGAAAAAAGTCGTTAAATTAAGAGAACAAATTCGTTAAATTTCGAGAAAAAAGTCGAGATAAAATGTTGAGAATAAACTCGTTAAATTACGAGAAAAAACTTGTTAAATTTCGAGAAAAAAGTCGAGATAAAATGTTGTCATTAAATTACGAGAAAAAAGTCGTTAAATTATGAGAACAAATTTGTAATTTAACGAATTTGTTCTCGTAATTTAACGACTTTTTTCTCATAATTTAATGACTTTATTCTCAACATTTTATTTCGACTTTTTTCTCGAAATTTAACGAGTTTTTTCTTGAAATGTAACAACTTTTTATTTTTTTATTATTGCTTGGCCCTAATCCTCTTCCGTAAATTTTAGTTTTTAGTGTTCTATTTTTTATTTATTTAGACAAAATAGTATCACATTTTAATATTGGCCATTAGCCATAACATGAAAATAATTACCAGTTTATCATACTCTAAATAACACACATTGCCCATCAGCCCTGATCTGCATCCAACATTGTTTAATTTCAATAATCAGTTCTTGATTGCAGCATTGACTTTAAACATGCTTCCTGATTTCTATTATGGTTTAACCAGACACATAGACTTTGGCTGATTCCATCATGTTAAGTCGAATGATAATTGAAAACAGTGTTTCCTGGGAGTTTTGTTTATTTGTAGATGCCAGCACTGCTGTTAGATCGAACCCAGGAGTCTCCAATTGGTCAAAAGAAGCAGTATATGGCACAGCCGTCTAAAATTGGTCACATCTGTGAGCAATCACAGCACCCGGCCTTTAGGAGCGCACCATGAGAATTACTAATCCACTAACCCAAACTAAGAAGAAAAGGTTACAACAACCCCCCAGGCCCTTCTATAAGCCTCGTCCATGAGTGAAGTCCATGCACACGCTTCACTGGTAACGGCACTGGCACTAGCAGAAGCTGTTTCCCCTCCCTATTTGTCCTTTCACCAGTCCCACCCTGTAATCAGCCATCCCACCTCTGTCTCCAACGTTTTTACTGGGTGGGCTATTTTTACCCACACACCACACAGCTACGTATTATCCCGCTCAGCGCTGTTGTTCCATATTGTGTTACAGTTGAGATGGTGTCCGTCTGTTCCACATAGTTAAGAGGGAAACTGATCAACAGATGCTTTATGCGTCAGTGGCTGGTTGACATTCAGAACTTAATTCTGTACTGGAATAGTTCAGCCAGTACGAAAGATTCTGTCATCATTCATCCTCATGCTCTTTCCCCACATTTTCTTACTTTTTCAAGCAGTGAAAGCATATAGTGACCACACACTGTCAAGTTCCAAAAATAATAGTGCTATATACAGTGGTGGTCAGAATTATTGGCACCCTTGGTAAATATGATCAAAAATGACCGTAAAAATAAATCTGAATTGTTTATCCTTTTGATCTTTAATTCATAAAATTAGCAAAAATCAGATTATGAAATAAATGTTTTTCTCCAAAACACGTTGGCCACAATTATTGGCACCCCTAGAATATTTTATGAGTAAAATATCTCTGAAGTATATTCCCATTCATATTTACATTTTTTTTAGCACACCAGGGTGATCATGAACATGAAATTGTCCAGCCGAGACTTCCGGTTCCACGGGAGAATAAACATGAGGAAACACAAAGGCCAAATTCCCTTAATCATTCATCACAATGAGTAAAACCAAAGAATATAGTTATGATGTGCTTCACAAAATAGAAAGTAGCTGTAAAAAAAATAGCTAAAGCACTGAAAATCCCCATTTCCACTATCAGGGCAATAATTAAGAAGTTCCAATTAACTAAACATGTTACAAATCTGCCTGGAAGAGGACGAGTGTCTAAATCGTCCTAATGCGCGGCGAGGAGGAAAGTTTGAGTGGACAAAGAGTCTCCAAGGATCACAGCTGGAGAATTGCAGAGATTAGTTGAGTCTTGAGTCTCAGAAAGCCTAAAAAAATGATCAAACAGCACCTACATCCCCACAAGTTGTTCAGGAGAGTTTCAAGAAAAATCCTCTGCTCTCATCCAGAAACAATCTCCAGCATATTCAGTTGTCAGTCAAGACTGGATCTTCAAACGGGACCGGCTTCTATGGTCAGATGAAACTAAAAAAAGAGCTTTTTGTCAGCAAACCCACCAGATGGGTTTGGTGCACACATGGATAAAAAGTACCCCATGCCCACGGTTAAATATACTGCTGGATCTTTAATGTTGTGGGTCTGTTTTCCTGCTGGAGGTCCTGGACATCTTGTTCAGATACATGGTATCATGGATTCTACCAAATACCAACAGATAAAAATAAAAACCTGACCACTTCTGCTAGAAATCCAACAATGGGCCATGGTTGGATCTTCCATTAGCACAATGATCCCAAACAAACATCAAAACCAACACAAAAATGTGTCTCTGAGCACAAAATGAAGCTTCTGCCATGGCCATCCCAGTTCCCTGACCTGAAACCTAAAGAAAATGAGTGGAGTGAACTGAAGAGAAGAAGCACTAACATGGAGCTGGAATCTGAAGGATCTGGAGAGATTCTGCATGAAGGAATGGTCTCTGATCTCTTGTCAGGTGTTCTCCAAACTCATCAGGCATTATAGGTGAAGACTCAGAGCTGTCATCTTGGCAAAAGGAGGTTGCAAAAAGTTTTGAATAAAAGGGTGCCAATAATTGTGGCCAACGTGTTTTGTAGATAAACATTTATTTCATAATGTGACTTTCCCCCCACTTTTAATTCTTTTTCTTCAATGAAAGGTTAGACTTTTGCTAATTTTAAGAATTCAAGATCAAAAGGATAAACAATGCAGATTTATTTTTACAGTCATATTTGATCATATTTACCAAGGGTACCAATAATTCTGACCACCACTGTAAGTAGTTTCTATTAGGGATGCACTGATATTAAAGTTTTGCCCAATAAATGTTATGTCTGATAACCAATAAATTACCAATATTTAAATGATATACTATTTTGTCGAAATAAAAAAAAAAACATAATAATAATTGTATTAATTTTCAAATAAAAAATACATTAAAAACTAAAATCAATAATACAACTACAAATCAATTTAGACAGCACAACATTATAATGCATTAAAAATTAATATTCATTTTGAGATTTACTAAAGATTACTTTTAACACTGTTATTAAATTATTAATGTTTTTAAGATTAGCTTTAAGTGAGAATTAGATGATGGATTTAGATTTAAATGTAAAATAAGAAAAATGAGCTGCACAATTAAATATATACGGAAGAGGATTAGGGCCAAGCAATAATAAAAAAATAAAACCATCTCGAGATTAAAGTTGTTAAATTTCGAGAAAAAACTCGTTAAATTTTGAGAAAAAGGTCGAGATAAAATGCTGAGAATAAAGTCATTAGATTACGAGAAAAAAGTCGTTAAATTACGAGTACAAATTCGTTAAATTATGAGAAAAAACTCATTAAATTTCGATAAAAAAGTCGAGATAAAATGTTGAGAAAAAAAGTCGTTAAATTACAAGAACAAATTCGTTAAATTACGAATTTGTTCTCATAATTTAACAACTTTTTTCTCGTAATTTAACGACTTTATTCTCAACATTTTATTTTGACTTTTTTCTCGAATCGTAACGAGTTTTTTCTCGAAATTTAACAACTTTAATCTCGAGATGGTTTTATTTTTTTATTATTGCTTGGCCCTAATCCTCTTCTGTAAATATACAATATTGGCTGATAATAAGATTGTTTTTATCTCTATCTATACGACAGTTCAAAAGTTTGGGATCAGTAAGGTTTTTTTTAGAAAAAATTAATGGTTTTATTCAGCAAGGATGCTTTTCAACAATTTCAAACAAAAGAATCCTGAAAAACGTGCATCACAGTTTCCACAAAAGTATTAAGCAGCACAACTGTTTCCAACATTGATAATAATCAGAAATGTTTCTTGAGCATCAAATCATCAGATTTCTGAAGGATCATGTGACACTGAAGACTGGAGTAATGATGCTGAAAATTCAGCTTTGATCACAAGAATAAATTATATATATTAAAATAGAAAAAAACTAGAAAGCATAGGGGAAATCAAATAAATGCAGCCTGGGTGAACATAAGAGACTTCTTTCAAAAATATTAAAAAACATCTGACCCCGAACTCTTGAATTGTAGTGTATTTATAAATCTTAGATCATCCCTAGTCTGTATAATTTGAGACCACTACATTTTCAGTTGTTTTTTCAGAGCCATTTTCTTTGTGCCTTGTTCTGTCTGTAGGGTCTGAGGAAGCCCACTCTGGAGGAGATCGATCACGGCCGGAACGCCATCGTGACACCATCTCTTTTCGGCAGCGCTCTGGAGGAGATCATGGAGAGGCAGAGTGAGCTCTTCCCCAACAGGAAACTGCCCTGGGTGCAGGTGCAGCTCTCTCAGTATGTACTGGCCCTGGGTGGAGCCCAGACGGAGGGCATCTTCAGGTGAGACAACATCAGGAAAGAGGGCTTATCATGGTCATAAATAGCAAACTCGATTCTTGTTGGTCTAATTACTAAACTACATGGCCATGCTTAGATATAAAGATTTTACGTTCTCATTCCTTCATCTGTTTTTACAACATCCCTGATAGAAGTCTGTACTATTCCTGATGATTTTTTCTTCCCCCTGTAGCCAGTATGTGTTCTCTGTTCAATAGGTGTTCTTCTTATGAATATGAGACACTTACTGTACACACTTCAGTTGTCTTGTGTTCCCTATCAAGTCCTCATGTGTGAGGCTACTTAAGAGGAAAAGTGTGTGCAAGTACACACACTCTCACACAAACACATCTGAGGATATTTCATTAAATCCTGTGTATGACAGCTTTGTCATGCCACCACGAGTGGCAAATTGGCTCCACCTTGTGGTCAAGTGTTACAGCACATGTTACAGCATACAACCTGGTCCCAAATGGTTCAGTTGATGTGGCTTTTGTTTGTTTGATGAATAAGTGTATCAAAAGCTGTTGTCTTCATCTTGTAGAGTTCCAGGGGATATTGATGAGGTGAACGCTCTCAAGCTGCAGGTGGAGCAGTGGAGAATTCCTGAAAGCCTCTCTGATCCCAATGTCCCAGGTGAGAACATCAAACACGATATGAAACATTCACATGTATGTCAGTAAATACATGTGACTCAGCATTTACATGGAGAAAGTGAGTGTCTGTCAGACCTTTATAATGACACATTAAATTAATTAACCACAATTCATTTTGTGATTTCAGTAGTTTCAAGTAGTTACTAGGTGGTTTTAGACAGAATAGACCGTATATTTAATGTGTTGGTTTGGCTATTTTGGTTATTTTAGATTTTCAGTTACTGTCAGACTGCTGTACCTGGGAAATTCAGTCTACAAAACACTTGAGTCTTTCCATAAATTGTTAGTGGACAAAACACTATTGGCTGTTTAGTCCTTGTTTGCTTTTTAGCATCTACTGTAAATGCTAGTGTACTGCTAAAAGTTGTTAAAATAAATTACAGTTAGTAGATAGTATTATGCATTAAAAATGTTTAAAGTCCCCTTGTAGTCAATAATTTTATCCCTTAAAGGTGCCCAAGAATGCTTTTTCACAAGATGTAATATAAGTCTAAGGTGTCCCCTGAATGTGTCTGTGAAGTTTCAGCTCAAAATACCCCATAGATTTTTTTAAATTAATTTTTTGAACTGCCTATTTTGGGGCATCATTAACTATGCACCGATTTTTTCAGCGCGCCGCCCCTTTAATTCGCGTGCTCCCTGCCTCACGAGCTCTCGATTATATTACAGCACATTTACAAAGTTCACACAGCTAATATAACCCTCAAATGGATCTTTACAAGATGTTCGTCATGCATGCTGTATGCATGCTTCGAATTATGTGAGTAAAGTATTTATTTTGATGTTTATATTTGATTCTCTATGAGTTTGAGGCTGTGCTCCGTGGCTAACGGCTAATGCTACACTGTTGGAGAGATTTATAAAGAATGAAGTTGTGTTTATGAATTATACAGACTGCAAGTGTTTAAAAATGAAAATAGCGACGGCTCTTGTCTCCGTGAATACCGTAATAAACGATGGTAACTTTAACCTCATTTAACAGTACATTAGCAACATGCTAATGAAACATTTAGAAAGACAATTTACAAATATCACTAAAAATATCATGATATCATGGATCATGTCAGTTATTATTGCTCCATCTGCCATTTTCGCTATTGTTCTTGCTTGCTTACCTAGTCTGTTGATTCACCTGTGCAGATCCAGACGTTACTGGCTGCCCTTGTCTCTGCCCTTTCATAATGTTGGGATCATGGGCTGGCATATGCAAATACTGGGGGCGTACACCCCGACTGTTACGTAACAGTTGGTGTTATGTTGAGATCCGTGTGTTTTCTGGAAGTCTTTTAAACAAATGAGATTTATATAAGAAGGAGGAAACAATGGAGTTTGAAACTCAATGTATGTCTTTTCCATGTACTGAACTCTTGTTATTCAACTATGCCGAGGTAAATTCAAATTTTGAATCTAGGGCACCTTTAAAACTCATATTTGATCACCAAAATGACATTAAACGTTTTTCTGTGAAAAAAAATAAAATAAAAATCTTCATGCCTTAAAATAGTTCGACTGTAACTCTACACCCTTGCCTCATTTAATATACACGGATCAATGAATACACAAATTAGCCCCGCCTCCACTCGCTAACTCCAGCTCAGAGATCCACTCGGTCAACTTACTGAGATAAACGCTGCACAATAGTATCGCTCTTTACAACATCGGACATATAATGCTAATTAATATGATTAGCCTTGCTTTGCTTGCTATGTTATCAAACAGCTAATAATGTGTTAATCTTACACAAACCATGTTCCTGTTTGCCATCTGAGTCTGCCTTCTAAACATCAGTATGGTAAAAGCCCACCGGCACGTTGACGTGATTGGTTACAAGGTAGTTTGTGACGTCACGGACACCAGCGATTTCAAACAGTGGGTTTGAGACTCTTTTTTTCACTGCAGTTTTAAAGAGAAAATACTCAGCAATGGTGCTGACTTATGAATTTGCTCATGGTTTGTCTTAAAGCATATTAAAAACACCACATAGACATATAAACAACATTAAAAACTTGATTTACTCCACAGGGGGACTTACATTTTTTTGTCTGGAAAATAAACCAAAAATATTGGACAAACAAGTGTGGTTATTTGCAGGTTGGAATAATGGGCGTGAAGAAAGGTCTTGGTTGTGAAAGCTGCCTATTAGGGTTTGGGGTCGGGTTAGGGGTTAGTTTCTGTTGCAGGGCTTGACATTAATTTCAGCTGTGGCGTGTAACGCAGTCACTCGTACTAGCCACTTTGGCGGGTGTATATATAAAATATAGATTTTTCAATTGTAGTCTTTTAAAAAGGCATCTGAAATAATAAACTATGTTCAGTGTAGTGTTGTCAAAAATATTGATTTTTTTGATCAGGGACGTGCACAGACATTTTGGGGGGCAGGGGCTCAAGTGGAAAAAAGGGCACTTCTCATAATTATTTATTTAAAAAATAATGAACCCTTAAATATATTAAGACAACTCTGACTTCCCTTACACTCACGCAATTGTTTTATACTCCACAGATTTCTACAAAATAATTAGTTCACACAGAGACCATGGTCTTCTTTAGTATTCATTAGGTTTATCACAAGAGAAGTCAACAGCAACTATTTTCAAGTAGCTACTAGCTATATATATTTAAAATAAATGACTGCACCAAGGAGAGGGACATAGTTTCACTAATAATTTGTTTATTTTGCACAAATCAATAAATCGTTTTAATTTTTTTGGTGTTATTGGAATACTTCTTTCATGAAATGGACAATTTTAAGATTTTGGTCATGTCTTTTACTCTAATGGAAAGAAAACTTAACCCTAACCCTAAACATTTAGATGGAGTTTGTTTTAAGCCTACTACCCTCCGTCAGTTTGCATCTGTAGATTTATTCGAAATGAACCAAGACAAGCTAATCTGCATATTTAAACACATCAATATTTTTTTTTCCTGAACTGTTAATGCTTAATGCGTTATATATTATAACAAATGCCTGCAGAGGGCGCCAAAAGCCTGCTGATTTTTGTTGTTAGACAGCACAGCACAATAAAATCCACGATCAAAGCCAACCATGATTAAAAATATATTATTAGTTAAATAATAATATTCGGCCGCCACTTTGTGATAGAAATGCTACAGCCACCGTAATTTCGTCAACAAGATTACGTGGACATCAAACATGCAAAGACAGAGTGATTGATGTATTATCCTGTGTAAGCATAGATATAAGAATATGCTGTATTATGATTTTTAAATAGTTTTAACAAACAATGCATCCTTAGAAAACTGTCTAATAATGTGGTTCATGGATGTGCGTCCATGGAATGCTCCTCTTCTGGTATTGACAGCCTAACCGATTTCTTTACCATGGTTCAAAACGCAATGCACAGCACAATAAAATAATTGAAATTATAATATGACATAAATTTCATTAGTATCAAATCAGGCAGATGCGTTGATGGTGGTCAAACTATTAATGCAGCGTTAAATGTATAAATAACCCTTAAATAGCCAAAACTTTCAGGTTTGTGAAGCCTACCTGAAAGAAATGCACGGGATGCATCCATAAAAAAAACAAAAACAAAAAAAAACACCCCAGAAAAAAGGGCACTTTCTCTCGAGGAAGAAAAAGGGCAGGTGCTCAAGCCCCTTTTTTGTCTATGTGTGCACGTGCCTGTTTTTGATACATATCGATACTGAAATATCTGAAACACTTTCAATACTCATTTTCCTCAGAATAGATACACGATACCAGCTGTGCTTTCTCACTCTCATCTCTCCAACAGCGAGTTGACACACAAACCCGCCTCCCCTTACTCTGGGATTGCGCATAATTTTACTCATTCCTGAAGATTACACACATAAAACCGCCTCTCAGTACTAAATTGAGTTCTTTTTCGCTGGTTATTGCACTTAAACAGTCAAATACACACAAAATAATGTCAAAATGCCAGTCTTGGCGAGTATTCACATAAACACAATTATGTTTTAAGTGAACGTAAAGAAAATGCATGCATAACAGCTCCATGTGTCACACCTTAAAGTGACAGCAGCCTAATATACCTGCTGCCAAATTATGAGTTACTATTAAAAATATCTATATGGGAGATTTTCCCCATGGTATCGATGTCACAATTGTGGCCAGTGAAAATGCTGAGTGGCTGATGAGCAAAAAAAAGTTAACGTCAAGCCCTATGTTGTAGCATTTATTATAGCGGCTTATTTTAACGCTGCCTCTAATCAAATGTTCTCTAGAATGAAAAAAGGCACTCACACTAATACCACTTGTCATTAATTACAAATGGCAAGTTGCAAATTGTTTCTGTAATAGTTATGAAATAAAATTGTCCGTCAAACCATTTCATTGGGTTTTAAAGGCAGTACAACATATAGTCCAATAACCTTTTCATTTGCATCCAAAGATATTCTGTTTATTGGATGGTCTATACACTGTAAGATTGTGCATGTCTTTGTGTGAGTATGGCTGAATGGCAATAAAAGATGTAAAATCTCTGTCTCTTCCTCTGTGTCAGCGTCTCTGTTGAAGTTGTGGTACAGGGAGCTGGAGGAGCCGGTGATTCCTCAGAGCTTCTATAAGCAGTGCATCAGTCACTATGAAGATCCTGATGCAGCCATCAGTGTGGTTCAGTCCCTCCCAGAGCTCAACAGACTCGTGCTCTGCTACTTCATCAACTTCTTACAGGTAACGCCCCGCAACATCAACACAACCCTGCAGTGTCATACAACGAATATTTCAACGCCCTGTCCTTCTCTCATCCCAGGTCTTTGCTCAGCCGGTGAACGTGAGTAGGACTAAGATGGATGTGAATAATTTGGCGATGGTCATGGCTCCAAACTGCCTGCGCTGTCAGTCCGACGATCCTCGAATCATCTTTGAAAACACGCGGAAAGAGATGTCCTTCCTCCGCATACTCATCGTCCATTTGGACACCAGCTTCATCAAAGGCTTAATCTGACAGTCACGTTTTATTCATTATTTTGTGGCATAGCTCAGAATCGAATCATCCGGGAGATGATTGATATCAGGACATTCTTCTGCTCAGAGATCTTTCTCATCTTCAAACATCACAATATTATTTCGGACAATGCCTGAAATTCCAGCTTTGGCTCAATGTGAATCATCCTGAACTTATGACTCTTCTGGAAGCCGGACTCTTTTTGAACTGAATCAGTTGACTGAATTCGATTCCACGTCACAATGATCACACATTGAAACAAAACCAATGCATGACCTTTGTCTTCTCTTGGTCTTTTATATTGATTAGCAGGGAAATGCATCCTTTGGACAATCTTAATCGTAATAACACACATGCAATATGATCTGCAGTGTATTTTCTTAATTTAATATGGTATGAGTGTTCTGATTATTTAATATCAAAGGTTTGTAAGCTCAAGTAAGAGTGCAGGGAGAATTACAGGCTTCAGCAAGAAGAGGTGAATTAATATCGCAGAGCTGTGGATAAGGACGGCTCTGAAATACTTTGCAAAGCTTGAGATCTGGTGCCTTAAATGGAGAGTGTTCGCTGATGTATAAGATGCATAAGTGCCCATGTACATAAACACATTCTCCATGCTTCTGAATTGTCAGAGGCTTCAAATGAATGGGTAACTCGAGCAATTTTCAATCTGTCCCTCAGTAGTTTTCCCAGGCGTCCCATATGGAAATAGAAAATTACATTTCCAGATGTGTGTTTTTTACATCAGTGATGATTAACAAAATCATCATTAATCACAACGAAACAGTAGCAAACTGAACCGGATCGGAAGACTCTTGCAAAAACAGCTGCTGCTCATTGGCCCGCTGAAAGTTGACTAGGTTTCAGTTGATCCAGCAGCTCCAAACAACAACAGATGGACAAGAATTTTGTGTTCAGATTTGCCCAGGCTGAATAAATGGTTTTAGAAGAAACATACTCTACGCAAGCATGGCCAACACGTGTGCAGTCGCGTCATTCATGCAGTATACTTAAAACCGAAGTGCAATTTCTGTGCCATTAACATCACCAAATGCAATTACAAAAATACTAATGACTGTTTTTATCAGTTATTTTTTCCCTAAACACTTCTCCTGTCTGCCATTGATCAAACAAACAGATAGCCCTGCCAATAACTCACGCCATTGGTTGAGCTGTTGCAAAGTCCCTTTAAGACAAGTCATTTCACTCGGCGACCATCTTTGAAACGCCTCTCGGGCATCCTGGGCATCCGTCTATGTGGGCATCATGCAATCTCTTTGAATGGGGAAACATCAAATTCTCCAAAACTGTTCGCCAACCTTACGATTAAATTTCATATTTGAAATCACCAATGAAATCTAACAACAACCGGCTCATAAATGTTGTTTTTAAACGCTCGAATCATAACAAAAAAACTGTATTTTTTAGGCTGGATCAAGCTAATGCGCAAGCGCAGACCTAAATGCGCGTCTCTTCGGAGGCGCGCGTCTGACTGTTTCTATAGAAACCAGTGATTCTAACGGCCGCTGAAGTGACGCGATGACTTTACCAGTCGGCGATTGGCTCTTATTTAGAAGGCGGGACTTAGTCCGCCATATTGCGCGTTACTCTTTCTCCCATTCAAAACAATACGAGTGACACGTCTTGTGTTATTCTGTAGTCTTTGGCTGTTGCCATGTCAGGCTAGTAGTCTAAACACCCAAACAAAATATTTACTTTTCAGGGGAATCAGTCTACAGAAGGTTTACTTATAGTTGTCACTGAATTGAGTTGGGACCATAGAGTGTAAAAAAAGATGGACGACACCTTCACTTTCTTCCGTTGTATTAAAGTGAAGCTGCCAGTGTGCCAATCCGCTTGTTAAGTCGTGACGTAAGGAACGCCGTTTCCGGGTCCAAGCCTCGACTTGTTTCACTTGAGAATGCCATCGACGGCCGTTTATGAGCGCTATTTATTCATATTAAACATCAATCATTTAAAAAAGTTAAACATTTGAAATACTTACAGTCTACACAACAGTCTCCGTGCTCACAGCGTCACAGACATTAATATTTTAACGATTTATAAAAGATGAATCATTGTCTGGCCATCTGCAATTTTGGTATGGAGATAAAGGTTATGATTATATATTTTTTGTAGTATTACACCACATCGTGTGTGTATATTAGCACCATTTGTTGTTTTCTTATGGTATGAAATAGAACGTTAGGACCCGGAAGCGCTGCCGCGTGACGTCAGACTTAACCGAATATGGCGCTGGCATCTTGAGTCCCGAGTCTGCGCATAGTGAACTTGAAGCCCAAGTCTGTGCAGTAGTGAGTGCGAAGTGGAGCCGCAATATCAAGGTCCCGCCCACACTCCCGCAGAATCGGTTAATACTGCAGAACTGTGAAATAAACAGTTAATGTAGAAATTAAAGTCCAATCTGCTCTTGAAGATCCAGAAAAAAGTCAGTTGGTGCATCAATGACTACTTCACTCAGAGAAGCGTCAATCTCAGTTGTCAATCATGACGTCAAAACCTGCATTTTTATAGCATCAAATAACTAAAAACAAACTTATTTAAAGAACGAACATTAACTAACACCAGTGTGATAAAAACTGCCTAAAATGACAGAAACCATCTTTGGAAAAAAAAAATATTGTGACATGTAATTTGACTGTTGAGATTGTCTCACGTCCCATTACATTACATCGTGAGGGCGGGGTTTATGACTTATACTGCATCCAGCCACCTGGGGGCGATCGAGTCGCTTCACTCAAAAGGGCGATTGAGGCCGATTCCGAAATCACCCACTTTAGACCTCAGTCAGGGCAGCGCTATATTTAATTTTTTGACAGAAATGAAAAAAAAAACGATTGTGAGGGATAGAAGTATGGTGTGTTCAGTGGATAAACTTTCAGTAGACAAAAACTCAGTTGCGAGTTTTACATGATATAGTATCTTTATACAGTACGCACCATTGTAAAGACTGTACGTCTATCTCTCTCAGCATCGTTTTCATCCGTGTAAAATTCAATGTCTGCTCTAGTGTCGGCCTCAAACGTCATGGACCGTTTGCTGAACATCTAATGTGTGTGGCACGCTTAACTGGAAACTCTTCAGAGTCATCTGTTTGGTTGAATTCTACAGGATGTCCGGGAGACGTGTGTTGTGTTCGTAACGGTCCACATGGAAACAAAGATGCCATGATGCCAAACCCCCTTATGGAAGAAGAACACCGTCGTGTTTACAACTATGACAATGAGCGCTTATCAGGATCAACTAAACGCCGGATTTCAAAAGTATGTAACATTTGAGGCATAGACTCTTTAAAATACGTCCAAGAGTTTTACACACCGGTCTGGTATTGTAGAGACATCGACGTTACATTTTCACGCCCCTAAATATGATGCAAAACAAAACTAGCTGTGATTGGTTGCTTTGCATGTCAGTCAGACGGCCTCTGGGCGGTCCTTGGCCATTGAAAGCTGCTATGGAGTCCAGACCTTATGCCGTTAGTATGGAGGTCTGGCTATGCAAAACTACATCTGCCCTCACTAAGGTCTTTACTCTCATTCACTATTCCTTACATTAGTCCAATAATATAGTTCATTTGGAGGAGTGAATGAAAGAAAAAATGAAATGATGCAGATTCCATCTTCTGGCGCAACACTCATGTCTATAGTTTTGGACATCACTACAAATGGCTCTCCCCTCAAATAGTGCAATGGAGGGCGATTTCAGACACAGCCATTAAACTGATGTACTCAGAATCTCTTCAAACTTGCTGCCATGACAGTTGCTTACCTAATATAGAATGCTGACCACAGAACAAGAGCTTATGCAAATTTTGGCTATAGTGCCCCCTTGTGGCAAAGCTGAGAATGAAACGAGTATTTGCATGAAATATGAATCGAGCTTGCTTAACTTTAGAAGGGTATGTTTCAGGCCTTGGCGTCATCACTTGTAACATCTGAACACGTGGAAATTGAAGTCCGTCCTTAATTACTTACTTTAAATGGAACCTCCATCATCTGACTCTGATATACACATAAACAATCATTTCTGTTCTTGATATGTGCTCTGCCTGTGCTTTTGTATATAGACCCCTCATCTGATGAATAGTTTTATAAAGCTGAAGAGAGAAAGTAAGTGAGCCCCAGCTCTGTTGCACTTCCCCCTCAGTTCATTTCCTCCACCTGTGGGTCTGTGAGATCACTGATACTCATCCTGCACTCTACTTCTCCATAAGGATTTTTCGTTTTATTTTGTTCTATCTGTGTGAGGATGTGTGTAGGAGACAGCAGTGAATTATGACATGGATGACGTGTGTTTAAATTTGCATAGTTTCATAAAGAACTCGGAAATAAAATTTGTAAATTTGTATAATTGTACAAAAATGGTTCTCTGAGTTTCACTTCCTTGATTTGTCTCTGCCTTTCCACACACAAAATGCACAGTTTTTGAGGTATAATACACATGGAGTGATATGCACCATAAGTTTTATAACCTACACTGTCACTTTATTAAAAAAAAAAAAAAAAAAAAGAATGAATCTAGACTGGATGAATAATACACTAAACCTCTCAAACAAAGGTATAGGAAAGGATCTTCTGAGCTCTCATGACCTCTTGTGGTGAAGTCAGGAGTCTCCTCCAGTACTGTTACTCTATTTTAGTATGCATATACAAATATACTGTGCATAGACACACCTAAAACACAGGACAGTACAGAAACAAAATCAGGTACAGCCACAAAACCAGGGTAACAGATATACCTAAAAAAAAAAAAAGGGGGAAGGACAAGAGAAAAAGGGGAAGTTGAATATAGAAGCACGGTTTAGTTACACTAACTGAACTGAAGAAATGCACATTTCTGTCATAATCTGAAAAAAAAAAAAAGAATTGAAAAAATAAACTCTGAAATCTGCACATTTGTACTCCTTTTCTATACAGTTTGCTCAAAATCAGCCAAATTAAAGCTGCTGTCCTTAACTTTTTCTTACAAAACATTATATAATGAGAATGTACAACAACCGTGTTTTTGTCTTACCCTGAATCATTATGGTACACTTATAATAAGTGTTTATATTCGGACTGGTCTGGTAGGAACCGCTGTGGAGTATCACAGTAACTGCGTGACTCGCCATAGACATAAATGGAGAGTAGTAGTTCCGACCACAATGTTCTTCTGCAAGACGCGTGCGGTTCTATTTATTAACCGCTAGAGCGCCAAAAGTTACAGACAGCAGCTTTAAATGGAGAGCATTATGCAAACAACATAGTGCGTTATATTTGCAGTAAACTATGCTGTAGTTTTTCTGCACCATATATAATACTTTTCTTTCAGGCCAAAGAACTTTGGCAATCTTATAAGAGCTCAATTTTTGAGCCCTTTTTGTTTTTGCTCAGTTTGGGTAGTCATCTAATCAGAAGCATGTATGATGTGTGTCATGGATTTTCCATGCTGCTTCAATGTCAGTTTTGATTTAACAGAGGAATATAGTCAATGATGCTCATTTTGTGTCCAGATCTAAAGAAACATGAAAAAGAGGGTACAAAAATCATACAAACATTGACTTGAATACAGGCCTATTGAACATATTTTAAATACTGAATTAAAGGTTGATCACTGTGTCCTAATTCCAAGGCGCCATTCGAAGATCGAATGTGTCACAGTGGCGTGACGAAGGTTGTCCCAATTCGAATGTGGCCCACAAATGCATCCTTCGTTTCCCAGCCCACGAAGGATAGAATGAGTGGATCATTTGCAGCCAGGCCTCCGTAGGCCAGACCATCCCATTTAACATCGCTCAGTCTGACCCTCACGGACTTCGAAGGCATGGCCTTTGATGTCTTATAATGACATCTAGCGGTGAAAAGCAACACCACAGCAAGGTTCAGTTACTGTCTGACATCTTTGCTGAAATACTCTCTTCACTGTCTGTTTATATAGTTCATGAGTGAAAGTGGCCAATAACAGGGGTTACTGGGATAAAGTGATTAGTATTTAGCAGATCACTGATCTCAAAATGTCTTAACGTGATGAATGGATTTATATGAATAACAAAACAGTGAACGTTGGGGAGTTTAGAACGAATGGAAGGCTAATTATTAATTATTACACAAATATGTAAAATCATGTAAATATGTAAATCATGCAAAAACACAAAAAAGATTAAATAAATGTATTTGTTTACCTGCAGATCTTTAATTGACATCATGCACATGCAAATGTGTTGTTAAACTATTGAAATAGGTGTGATATGACTAGAGTAAAATATTATTTTATTCCTGTAAAAAAATTTTTTTTTTTTAATTATTGAAATATTGTCACGTGAAGCTAGTTGTTACAAGGATTGTATCTGAGTAACTTTAATTCAAAATTTCAGTTATAGAAATACTTGCTTGTTTGTAAGAATTTGTATGTTGTTTTTAAAGACCTAGTTCAAAACTTTAAGTAACATAATTATTTATAAATTCTGAAATCTGTCCCCTGTATCATATTTTACTAAAAAAAACTGTTTAATGACTGTGTGTCAACTTACCCCACTTATATAGTGACAGAAAGGTTTTTCAAAAACATGAAACTAAATAAATACAAAAATTGTTTTTCTACTTTTGTTTGTTGCAATTCACCTATATGCAATGACCAAGATAACATCTAATTTGAGATGTTAATACAGAGGGGGTAAATAAATACACACACACACACACACACACACACACACACAGAGCTGGGTAGATTACTTATGAATTGTAATCATTTACTGATTACAAATTACATGACAAAATTTGTAATCAGTAATATAATCTCTTAGATTACACATTTTTGGTAACGTAATCTGATTACTTTTGGATTACATTTAGATTACTTTTGTGCTAACCCTTATTTGATGTCACAAATATTGTAGGATCTTATTTCTTATTTTGACAGATACAAAGAAAAAATATATTCCAAAAAGTATATTCTATTCACCAACAAGAGCATCAACAGATACTTTTTAAAGTGCAATGTATGGACAGTTAATGCTTCAAAATACATGTACCTGTTAGTGTTTGCTGATAGTAAAACAAAATCACATCTTATGATTTTAAAACATATTTACTTAAAATTAAATATATTTAGAAAACAGCAACATTACAAAAACAAATACTGAAAAACATGAAATTCACAGCAATATTATTACTACATCAAATATTTCAAATATTTCATATATTATTATTATTATATTATTATTATTTCATATATATTATGGAATCCCAAGTCTGCCAAAATTAAAAATAAATAAATAAATATACAAAGAAATACGGAAGAAGATTAGGCCCAAGCAATAATAAAAAAATAAAACCATCTCGAGATTAAAGTTGTTAAATTACGAGAACAAATTCGTTAAATTATGAGAAAAATGTCGTTAAATTTCGAGAACAAAGTCGAGATAAAATGTTGAGAATAAATTAGTTAAATTACGACATTTAACGACATTTTTCTCATAATTTAACGAAGTTGTTCTCGTAATTTAACGACTTTTTTCTCGTAATTTAATGACTTTATTCTCAACATTTTATCTCGACTTTTTTCTCGAAATTTAACGATTTTTTTCTCGTAATTTAATGAGTTTATTCTCAACATTTTATTTAGACTTTTTTCTCGAAATTTAACGACATTTTTCTCATAATTTAATGAGTTTATTCTCAACATTTTATCTCGACTTTTTTCTTGAAATTTAACACTTTTTTTCTCAAAATTTAAAAACTTTAATCTCGGGATGGTTTTATTTTTTTATTATTGCTTGGCCTTAATCCTCTTAATCCAAAAATAAATAAATAAATATATAAATAAATATACAAAGAAAAGCAAAAAAAAAGAAAAATAATTATTTATACATTTATTTCCTTATTTATGTATATATTTATTTTTTTCCACATTTATTTATTTATTTATTTTATTTATTTATAGACCTTATTTTCCAGAGAAACATGCGCGCCGCCATCTTTAGAATACTGTCTTTGAACTTCCGTTTTCGCGGTAGCCCTGTATATTTCTATGGCATCGCTGTTGAAGAATAATTAGCTGGTGAAGTGGATTTACATGTTGTAGAGTTAACAAAAGTTATCATGAACATTGTAATGTTTAAAGCGGGTGTCTTAACAAATGTCAGTAGAACGGGAGGATTTTAAAATGAGCAGTTCATTCATAAATACATAAGATCGCTGTGGAAATACAAGCCGGAAGTCAAAAGACAACGAGCGCAGCGCTGAAAAGGGGCGGGGCTACATAAGGTCTATACATTTAGATTTTTTTATTTCCACATTTATTTATTTATATCCATATTTATTCATTTCTTTATTTTTACATGCATGTATTTTTACATTTCTTTATCCGTAGGGTAATGAGGAGGGCGTGGTTTACCTCAGACATGGCAATCGAGCTCAGAGTAGGCGAGAGCGAAGCATTGAGGCCACAGTGACACCTTGTGGTGTGCCCGAAATACAAGAAGTGTAGCCTGTTGATACTGGGATGAATGATTTGGACGGGTCAAGTAATATCACCCTAACTGTACTGTGTGACATGGATAGTCTACTCTTTATTTTGGACATGGCCGTAGAACATCGTCTGGTCTGGATTTGTAAAATGTCCTGCGCTGGCAAACATGAACAGCAACATCTTCAGCAGATCTGATAACAAGGATTTTGAAATGGAAGCGCTTGTTATTTCCTATTATTAATCATTTGAATGAATAGGCTTGTGTTTGATTGAGATTCGGACACCGGTCAGGACACGGAAAGGAACCAGCGCACATATAGGCTACAGTGAAGTCAACGCAAGCACATTGATCAATGCATTTGAAATGACACCACAAATTCACTTCACATTCATATTTCTTACTTTTACATGCACAACACGTGACAAACGCTTAAAATAGTACGCATATTTCAAAGATCCAAAATAGAACGAGGCGTCGGTTACAGTAGAACATTTTGTCGGGTTGTGGGGACATTCTAAAATGCTTAACGTGAAAAACGCTTAAAGCTGCAATATGTAAGATTTCTGTCCGCTAGAGGCCTATTCAAAACAAAGGCGCAGCTTGATGATGCCAAGTTTGAGAGTGGAATCTTGGGACATGTGGTCTTCACATCACAGCCAGTGCAGAAGAATAGGGAAAGGACTCGGGCAGAAATCATGTTCATGAATGTGATTATTAACATTACTATGAAGCAGAACAGTAGCGAGTGTTGTGGAGCTGAACGAGGAGCTGGAGCGATTGATCAACACACGCCTCAAGAGCAGCGGGACTTTTATTATGACACAGTCGCCGGCGCCGCTTCCGCTTTTCCGGTCATGAGTATGAGGTAACGCAGCTCTGTTTATCATATTAGAGACATTTGAGAGTGTTGAAAATGATGTTATAACGTTACTCTGTGTGTTCGCTCGGCGGCTGCTGTGAGACACACTGCAGTAAGATAGATCGATTTTACAATATCAGATTAAATGCTGGATGGCTTGTGTTGATAAATGGCATGCAATTCATTTTAAAACGTATTGTATGATGGAGGTATGCGGTATTACTGTTACTAAAAATAAAGCTGCATCTGATTATGCTATGTTAGCTACTTCACAAAATAGTGTTTTTCTCTGAGGCATGGTAAAGCATGGTACTCGCAAAAAATCAAGAAAATTAGATTTAAACAATAAGACTAAACGTGTTGAGCTATATAACAATAATTAGTTTTCTGTCTATAAATATATCAAAACAGTTGTTCCCTTGTCTATTAAAATGTGTAATATATTAAAGCATCTTTGGTGTTTCCATGGTTTCTACAAAATAAAACCGGAAACCGAGGGTAACGCGGGTATGACGCAATTGACAGGCGACTCCTCACACGTCCCGGAGCCTTGGTTAAAATTGCAGTTTTCTCACGATTTACAAATAGCTGCAAACATTTGGGATATTTTAAGTACTCAAGTGAACAAAATATATAACACTGGCCTAGTGGTTTTACTGCAAAAATCTTACATATTGCACCTTTAACATGGCACAGTGATATTAACAGACCAAACTCACTAGACATCATAATAATAAAGTATACTATTTACAAAAAATCAGATGAGCTCTAAATATGATCTCAACATTTTTTAAAATCACAGTCTTAGTACATTAAGCTAAAAATAAATAAAAATCGAAATGAATAAATGTATAAATAAATAAAAGAAAAAAATAAATATGTACATAAATAAGGAAATAAATGTATAAATAATTATTATTATTTTTTTTTTTTTGCCGTTTCTATGTATATTTATTTATATATTTATTTATTTATTTATGCTTTTTTACATTTCTTTAAATATTTATTTATGTATTTATTTATTTTTCATTTTGGCAGACTTGGGATTCCATACTGTATCACAGGCATAAACTATCCCGTCGTTTTTCGATGGGAAGCGTGAGAAACGACATGAACACGCATAAAAACCTCCAACAAATGAGGAAACGGGGACAGCAGGAAAAATTCCCTTCGCGCATGCGCAGACGGGCTCCACCTCGCGGACACCGGCCTTGCTGCTCGCGCCGGAGAAAACAAACTGCGTGGATGCGCTCGCGCTCAAAGCATGCGACTTAAAGCAGTCTCCATGCGTTTGGACTTGCTTTCTCTGGTGTCGGAGTTCATTTATCAGCAATAAAGGTAAACGGCGCTGTGATTATATAGTGCAAAACACTGAGCAGCTGTCTTGGTCGTTTATTTTATGTAATTGTACATTTTATAATGTTTATGTGGTGGTGATGATGATGATGCTGTTGTGTTAAAACGAAACTTGCCTCCATGCATGTGTTCCCCTGTTTGATGCTAAAGGGACCCGTGAAATTGATTTTGTCAAATGGTGCATTAATGAAATTTGTCGGCAGTTACAGTCATAATCATTAAGTAGATCGGAGTAAATGCGCATTTAGGGCTTCTTAAATAGCTGGAAGACTTTGTTCGACTCGTGCTTACGGCAGTCCCATGCAGCAAGGAGTAGGCCGAGCGGAGGCCGCTGAGCGTCAGGGCTTGATTGACAGATGCGCGGTCCAATCAGAACGCTGCAAGCCGCGTCAGTCAGCGCTCTGAACCAATCAAATGGGTTGCTGTTGTTGCGCATCATTCTCGGCAATTGAACAATGTAATATCAAAATAGCCGTTTCAAATGCCATGGTAATGACTTAACTTTATTTTGAGGGCTTTTTGTGATTTTCAGATCATATCGCAGAGCATTTTCTGTTTGTCTGCGATCTTAAAGCTGTGAGCGTCAAGTTCGCAACGTTGCACCCACGTTTTCCTCGCATGAGAAGTAGAGGAAGAGTCAAATGCATGAATTCTCTTATATTTACGTTTATATTTACCTCTTCCTGCCATAAAAACGTTTATCTCCGGTCTCTGTCGGTTGGTGTATTGATTGTGACTTGTTATGACAGGCTTGTAAAGATGAGCCGCTTGCCTGACAATGTAAACAACGAGGAGGAAACGTTTCGCGCGCCATATGCGTCACGCCGCGCTCCAGCACATGTCGATATGACCGTTAAGTGGGAGAGCTGAGGCGTTTGTGAAAGCTTTGATTTAACATAATGTGCCGGTTTCCCGCGATTATGACGTATTGAAAATGTATGCACCCTGTAGGAACGTGTCTGTCCACGAGGACGGACACGAGCCCGGCGGTTGCGCGCGCAGCACTGGCGGATTGGATAAGCACGCGAGTCAGTTATGAAACTTATCCGACGCCTTTGATGACGCGCTTTCATGTGATGATGATGAAGACCTTTTTTTGATAAACAACGGTGGGTTTCAGTGTCAATGATGTCAGTCTTTCCTATTTGATTTATGGGTAATAATGCATTAGGGTCTATGGTGCTCCAAGTTTCCTTTCCTTTTTCCACTCTTCATACTGGCAAAATTATATCATTTAGATTTTAATGTTTTCCCTACTCTAACGTTACCAGCCATTATGTCATAATTTAGTAAATTTACCCTTCCTTGTGTCGTTCCGTAATGCATTTTAAATATTTCAAAATACACTATTAAAGGGTTAGTTCACCCAAAAATGAAATTTGTCATTTATTACTCACCCTCATGCCGTTCCACACCTGTAAGACCTTTGTTCATCTTCAGAGCACAAATTAAGATATTTTTGATGAAATCCGATGGCTCGATGAGGCCTGCATTGACCGCAATAACGCTCCCTTTTTCAATGCCCAGAAAGCTACTAAAAACATATTCATGTGAAAACAGT
This sequence comes from Megalobrama amblycephala, assembly GCF_018812025.1. Lineage (NCBI taxonomy): Eukaryota > Metazoa > Chordata > Actinopteri > Cypriniformes > Xenocyprididae > Megalobrama > Megalobrama amblycephala. The sequence goes on from NC_063067.1 coordinate 28,330,810, forward strand.
TCATGTGACTACAGTGCTTCAACCTTAATATTATAAAGCAACGAGAATACTTTTTGTGTGCCAAAAAAACAAAATAACGACTTTATTCAACAATATCTAGTGATGGGTGATTACAAAACATTGCTTCATGAAGTTTCGAAGCATTACGAATCTTTTGTTTCGAATCAGTGGTTCGGAGCTTGTATCAAACTGCCAAAGTCACATGAAATATTGAAGTTTCAAAGCACTTACGACGCAACGAAGCCTCGTTTACTGAAATCACATGATTTTGGTGCTCCAAACCACTGATTGTAAACAAAAGATTCGTAAAGCTTCGAAGTTTCATGAAGCAGTGTTTTGAAATCGGCCATCAATAGATATTGTGGAATAAAGTTGCTATTTTGTTATTATTGGCACATAAAAAGTATTCTCATCACTTCATAACATTAAGTTTGAACCACTGTAGTCACATGAACTGTTTTAAATATGTTTTTAGTAGAGGTAGACCGATATGGGGTTTTCTCTGGCCGATGCTGATGCCGATATTTTAGAAATCAAGGCAGCCGATGGCCGATATATCATGCCGATTAATTTTTTTTTTTTTTTTTTTTTTTGGCCGATATGTTTGGCCGATTTTCTCCCCCCCCCCTTCAACTCTAAAATCTAATAGTTAATAAGAAGTAATACAGAAAATTGCTTAAATTAAACATTTATTGAACAACACAAGCCTCTCCAATCAGTGCACTAAAAATAATGTATGTGTTAAATATTATATACACAAAATGGGTAATCAAAAATATAGACTGTCAAATAAACTTAGTAGTAGCCTAATTCATAGTAATAATACATGGCTCAACTTTTTAAGCACCTTCTCAAAAATATTCTGAAGCATGCTTTTTGTTTATGTTTGTTGACAGACACTTCTATACTGTAAGTCAAATGGCCATAATCTAAGTGATAACAAAAATAAAAGATGTTCACCCATATTACGCAGCCTGCTGCTAGAGTGCACTGGCCTCGAGCGATAACGTCGTGGAGGCTATGTGTCGGACACTGACACATTGAATGAGGAAAGTTAACGTCCACGTTTTAGCCAGAAGTTTAGTTTGAATTGCACGTTTCTACTTTCACATGCAAATGACTTATGATAAGCATGGCCAGCATCAATTCTAGTAGGCTACAGCGTAATTACACTTTTTAAAAAAACACTCTGTTTTCCCTTGCCATCATTAACTGAAGCTGTGTGTGTGAACGAGGAATGACTGCACTGTTACTCCGTCTCACACGCAGCCTCAGAGGGAAAGAAATTGCAGAAAAAATCAGCCCGATATATCAGGCGGCCGATCAATTGGTCTACCTCTAGTTTTTAGTAGCTTTCTGGGCATTGAAAAAGGGAGTGTTATTGCTGGCGATGCAGGCATCACTTTTTATCAAGAATATCTTAATTTGTGTTCTGAAGATTAACGAAGGTCTTATGGGTGTGGAACGACATGAGGGTGAGTAATTAATGACTGAATTTTCATTTTTGGGTGAACTAACCCTTTAACAACTTCAGTGCTAAGATTGGGAAACAAGGTTTCGTTTTAAAAAAATGTTAATTGCTGTAAATTAAATGTTTGTTTGTTTGTTTGTTTGTTTGTTTTCCCCCTGTAGTAGGAACTACAGTGCTCAGTGTAAATGTGTACACCCCCTTTGAAAAGTAACATTTAAACAATTTCTCAATGAACACAAAAACAATTTCCAAAATGTTGACAAGACTAAGTTTAATATAACATCTGTTTAACTTATAACATGAAAGTAAGTTTAATAATATAACTTAGATTTTCAGTTTTCAGTTTTACTCAAATTAGGGTGATGCAAAAATGAGTACACCCCACCGAAAGTCTCTGGAGCAAAGCTAAATTTTAGACTACAAATGTCTAATTTAACAAGAATTCAACCACAGGTGAGTCTAATTATTCATTACACAGGTGTCCAGCAGACAGTTGACTATAAAAGGGTGTTAAAACCCCTTCCCATTTCATGCTGTCAGCAATGGCACCACATGGAAGAGAAATGTCACAAGACCTGAGAAAGAAAATAATTTCTTTACACCAGAAAGGTGAAGATCAGCAAAGCTTTACTTATCAGTCAGAATACTGTTGGTCCAAAAATGTAAAAAAGATGGAACTGCAACCATCTCACAGAGACGTCCAGGTCATCCATGGAAGTTAACACCTCGACAGGAGCGTCTTCTGATGAGAAGGGTTGAAGAAAATGGGCATGCAAGTTCACTGCAGTTATCTAAAGAAGTAGAAAGCCAAACTGGGGTGACTATTTCCCGTGACACAATATGGCGTACACTGCAGAGGAATGGCATGCATGGGTGCCGTCCACGAAAGAAACCTCTCCTAAAGCCCAGGCACAAAAAAGCCCGCCTAGTGTTTGCCAGGGCCCATGCTGACAAAGATGAAGACTACTGGGACTCTATACTCTGGAGTGATGAGACCAAGATAAATGTTTTTGGAACTTATGGTGTCACAAAGTTGAGGAATACAAAGAAAAATGCATGGTGCCTACAGTGAAACATGGTGGTGTCAGTGTCCTTATGTGGGGCTGCATGAGTGCTGCTGGTGTCGGGAGCTGCGTTTCATTGATGGCATCATGAATTCACAGATGTACTGCTCTATACTGAAAGAGAAGATGCTACCATCACTCCGTGCCCTTGGTCGTCGTGCACTTTTCCAACACGACAATGATCCTAAACACACATCTAAGGCCACTGTTGGATTTCTGAAGAAGAACAGGGTGAAAGTGATTCAGTGGCTCCTGATCTGAACCCAATCGAACACCTATGGGGAATTCTGAAGAGACGAGTCGAGCATCACTCTACATCCGGCATCCAGTCTCTAAAAGAGGTCATTCTTGAAGAATGGAAAAAGATAGACTGAAGATAGAAATTTTTTTGTGTTCATTGAGATACTTTAAAATGTTTCTTTTCAAAGAGGGTGTATTCATTTACGCTGAGCTCTATATAATAATTAATGTCCAGTATACTGCACATCTGATTTGGTATTATTCTTACATGTAGAGATGCACAGATATATTGGCCAATAATTGGTATCGGCCGATAAAAGCAAATTTTCACACTATCTGCTATTGGCCAATAGTTTAAAAAAAATAATGTTTTTATTTGCATTTCTTTCAAAATGTAATAATTAAAAATATAATGATTAATTATCAATTACAATGAAATTATCATTAATTTAAAAGAAGGTATAAAAGGCAGAACCCACAAACTATCGGTATTGGCAGATATCACTCTGAATAATCGACTATCGTTATCGGTGGAGAAATTTAGTACCGGTGTATCTCTACTTGCATGTCCTCGTGGGTTATCAGACATGTATGAATAAAATAATCAATATGCAGGTACATTTATAGTGTCTTCGAAAAGTAATGTTGTTGAACAACAATTATGTAATTGCTTTCTTGAGCTGCTAATGCATGATTCTTTTTTCAGTCTAATTACAGGGGTTAGGCAATGAAACTGAAACATCTGGTTTTAGACCACAATAATTTGTTAGTATGGTGCAGGGCCTCCTTTTCAACCAATACAGCATCAATTCCTCTTGAGAATGACAGATGCAAGTCCTTCACAGTGGCCAGAGGGATTTTAAGCCATTCCTCTTCCAGAACAGTGGCCAAACCTGATGCTGGTGAATGAAAACGTTTTCTGACTTGCTCCTCCAAAATACCCCAAAGTAATATTTAAATCTGGTGACTGTACAGGCCATGGGAGATGTTCAACTACATTTTCATGTTCATCAAACCATTCTGTCTCAAGTCTTGCTGTGTGTATTGGTGGATTGTCATGTTGATACATGGCACCTTCTTTTAGGGTACAATGTTTGAACCATTAGGTGCACAATGGTCCTCCAGAATGGTTCGGTAGTTCTTGGTAGTGACTTGTCCATCAAGCTCAGTGGGAAATGCAATGATATTGCAGCTCAAACCATTACTGATCCACCCCCGTGCTTCACTCTGGGCAGCAACAGTCCAACTTTACCCTGGAAACTGTGGCTCTCGATAATACACCATAAAGACTTGCTGTTCTGGTCACAGATGAACCAGCAAGACATGCAACAATAATTTGTCCTCTTTTCAACTTTGATATGTCTCCCATTATGTTGTGTGGATTGCAATGAATATTTAATGTACAGCTGTTCTGTTGCTCGGCTAATTCAACCTTCACACTCAGCTCTTACTGACAGAATGTGAAATCAGTGAATATTGGCCAAGAGGCTGCGCATATATAGGAATGAAATCCTCCAACAACTATATTTGCAAGTGTTTCAGTTTCATTGCCCAACCCCTGTATGTCAACATTCAATATGACTAATATTGGCCCTTTAGTATTAAAGGGTTAGTTCACCCAAAAATGAAAATTCTGTCATGTATTACTCGTCCTCATGTCGTTCCAAACCCGCAAGGCCTTCGTTCATCTGAGGACAAAAAATAAGGTATTTTTAGTGAATATATCACCAAGAAGATCTTAAATGTCTAGTATACTTCTGGTTTGAATGAGGCAGTGAAGTATCTTCTTTAATTCCTCTCTGTTTATTTCTACATGATCTATTTCTGCTCTTCTGTGGTCAGTTGTCTGTGTTCTGGTTTATGACATGTTATGTAGTCTCTCCGTGATGTAATGAGCTCTTCGATGGACAGTCAGTAATCGGTTAGACCCGTTATTAGAGTTCTGTGCATAATGACTGTTTACGATTCTGCTGTTTATCATGTGGTGTGAGGTTAAAAATGAATAAAATTGACAATTAGAAAGCTGACACTTTTCCATATCAAAAATAATCTGCTCTGTCTCGTCTGTCGGCTCGTTGTCAGTGTCCTCTTTGCAGTGCTTTTCCTGCACAGAGAATTACGAGGCGGCCGCATCCGTCAAATTTCGTGCTGTCTCCGGCTGTCGACAAAACTCAGACATGCAGTCACATGCTCAGATATCCACTGACACGGTTCTGTTGCGGGTTTCCGGTCTGTGTCCATTCTCGAACCATTCGTGGGCCAAGTAATTAAAAAATAGCATTCCAATTAATTGCGGGTGGATGAGAGATAAATCATTAATGTGTTGATTTTAATAAAAACACGGAACTCTCATTTCACGGTAAGACGGTAAAACATTTCCGCCCATTTTGTGAAAGCCCCCCCCCCCCCCCCCACTTCTCAAACCAAAGTTACACCCTTGGTAACAAGTACCAAAATGAGTGGCTTACTGCGCTAAAATGGTCAAATACATAGAAAATTATGTCAAAAAGGCCACTTTGGTGAGTATCCAGTTAAACACAGTCAGTTTTGGAACGTTAAATAGTTGAGAAAGAGAACACCTTTGTGTAACAGTATATTGGGTCCGTTCATAAACTCTTAAAGGGACAGCAGTCCAATATTCCTGCTGCTCTCTGTCATGTTAATCAAAGATCAAAAGACAAAGAAAATCACTTTCTGCTCTTGACTGAATACGTTTTATAACTTTAAAGGGTTAGTTCACCCAAAAATGAAAATAATGTCATTTATTACTCACCCTCATGCCGTTTCACACCCGTAAGACCTTCATTAATCTTCAGAACACAAATTAAGATATTTTTGTTGAAATCCGATGGCTCCGTGAGTCCTCCATAGGGAGCAATGACATTTCCTCTCTCAAGATCCATTAATGTACTAAAACATATTTAAATCGGTTCATGTGAGTACAGTGGTTCAATGTTAATATTATAAAGCGACGAGAATATTTTTGGAGTGCCAAAAAAACAAAGTAACGACTTATTTAGTGATGGCCGATTTCAAAACACTGCGTCAGGAAGCTTCGGAGCACAAATTAATCAGTGTATCGAATCAGCTGTTCGGAGCACCAAAGTCACGTGATTTCAGCCGTTGGCGGTTTGACACGCGATCTGAATCATGATTCGACACACTGATTCATTATGCTCCGAATCTTCCTGAAGCAGTGTTTTAAAATCGGCCATCACTAAATAAGTTATTTTGTTTTGTTTTTTGGCGCACCAAAAATATTCTCGTCGCTTTATAATATTAATATTGAACCACTGTACTCACATGAACTGATTTAAATATGTTTTTAGTACATTAATGGATCTTGAGAGAGGAAATGTCATTGCTGGCTATGCAGGCCTCACGGAGCCATCGGATTTCAACAAAAATATCTTAATTTGTGTTCCAAAGATTAACGAAGGTCTTACGGGTGTGGAACGGCATGAGGGTGAGTAATAAATTACATTATTTTCATTTTTGGGTGAACTAACCCTTTAATGGTAAGCATTAATCTGTATTTAATTTTTACAATGAAGACTACAGAAATGAATATAATCAAATGTAAAATAACACTGGATATGTTATTTTTCATTTGATTACTTTAATTTCTGTAGTATTTCTTACCTGAATAAAAACCTACTTAACCTGAGAAATTTAGTTTCATATCTCTCTCAATTTTTTTTTATTAGGTCTTTTTTTATTACTGACTTTTTACTTGTTTTTTTTTTTTATGAAAATACAACTTTGCGTTGAAGAAAAGTAGATTTTTGTTTGTATATGCTGTCAATTATAGTTCTTGAAAGAAAATCGGAATCGGCAAGAATCGGTATCGGCCAAGAAAATTGCAATCGGTGCATCTCTATTAAAAAGCTCGACCCAAGGTATTCTATTGCACTATAATGCTGCTGCTGCCACCTTATGACAATATATTTACACTTCGAATTGGGTATTCTGTCATAAATGACAGTAGCTCATTGGAAAAGCATGGAAAATGTCCTTCATTTTGTTTGCACTAATAAATGCTGCTGCCTACCAGCTGCAATCACCAATAAAATGTTGTACCATATATTTTTTTCTATATCGTCATAAATATTATTATCGCAAATATTCTTGAAATATCGTGATATAATTTTGAGGCTATATCACCCGCCCCTACTGCAGAAATTAACATTTTGTCAGAATCTCTAGTAAATTACATGTAATTTTGTTTAGTTGTCTATAGACCCCTTAAAAGTTTGTAAACATTGCAACGTTTCCTGGTGGGCGGGGCTTAGCTGGAGGCAAAAAGAGGCGCTGGATGCAAAGTTGACAAGTGTAAGCTAGCATGTTTTAGGAGGGATTTATTAAACATAGATGCAGAAAAAGGTTCGGAACTGTCCGAATTTGTATAGTCACTGACTCTGCGGGACTGTGACAGCTACTTTTGTAAATTAACTTAAGTTTTGGATATTTCCTAGACAACATATGAATTACTTTTGGGTGGTTTGGGGAATTTTGTCAAGGCTTATTGTCTAATGTAACCTAACGCTGGGCTATGATTATGGCTAGCAATGTGGATTATTAAAAAGAGACCATTCAAAGGATGGCACACACATCTATCGCTGTATGTTTGTTTAACATTTAAGCTAGCTAGTGCGCTGAAGGTTGGCGACTTTTCACCTATAAAACAGAAACTTGCTGATTTGTACTAGATAAAACCAACAAACCATTACATATGCATCGATTATTTTACCTGATATGAAGTGTGCACTGCAAACACGAGTATTATTTATGATTGTCTCCGTCCAGTCTGTATGCATATGTATTCAACCACAATTATCTTTTTGATTTCTGTGAAGAATTGTCTGCCGGGATCTGGTAAAACTTTAGTTTTGAACCAAAAGTCCTGTTCCTTCTATTCTGGCAGCCAAAAACACAAGAAGACAACATTTTAAAGTAAAAACCTCAAACTTTTAGCGCGCCCGCTATGAGTTCTTCCTTATGTTTTGCCTCCAGCTAGAGCGGTGACGTCACAGTGACGTAGGCGCTTAAAGGGTCTATTCAGAATTGTGGAGAATCATGATCTCTCTTTGAAACAAAAAAATCCTGGCACAGAAAAGTTGTATGGGGGTCAAAATAAGCCCTCATATTGTAGCACATCATTTAAAAAGTGCTGATGTGATCTCTAATATTTTGGCATTGATATACAGTATGACTGTTCATTTATGAGCACCTTGATTCAGTTGTAACATCCTTTACCTCTGACCTCATGACATGTTTCTCTGGTTTCATAGGTTGGTGACTCTGTGTGACCAGCATGACAAAGAGCCCTCCTCACAGGCGTGGGATCACGTTCGAGGTGGGAGCGCAGCTGGAGGCGAGGGACAGTCTGAAGAACTGGTCAGTGTCTCCCCTCTGTTTCCGTTCTTTCATCTGTTCATTCACTCACCCTGATTGAAATTCAGATGCTTTACTGGTGCTGATACCACTAGTTCTATTGCATTCGAAGATTTTGAAAAAGTTATATTTTGCCAACCCGGACAAATCTGAAAATCTGCATTTTTAGTCATAGGGCACAAGATCTGTGCTTTAGTATGTGAGCTAAGAAGACACTAGGAAGCCAGGGGTTGCTACTAGTGTAAATCACAAACCGAGGATCTTAAACTTTTTCATGCATTATATTTTAGATATTCGTTAAATAAGACAAATGTTTTTTTTTTTTACTGTGAATGTACACATGCATATTTTATTGATTATATGATTTTATTGATTTTTATTGTGAATTTCTCTTCTGTAAAGCACTTTGTAAACACTGTTTTTAAAAAGTGCTATATAAATAAAGCTTACTTATTAACTGTAAAAATAAAACTCCTCTCAAACATCATTTTCAACCTTTACAAACCACAGTGTAATCTGAAGTAGGTCATTTAAAGCGAACTCTTTGTGTGTTCACAGGTATGCAGCTAGCATTGAGAAGATCGACTATGAAGACGAGAAGGTTCTGATCCACTACAGACAGTGGAGTCATCGTTATGATGAATGGTTTGACTGGAGCAGTCCGTACCTTAGACCCGTGGAACGAATCCAGCTTAGGAAACAAGGTCTCAATGAACGGCAGAGCGCTCCAGTGAGTACTTCCTGTCAAACTGTGCTGAATCACTCAGAGTCTGCATGGGCAAAGTTACACTCTGACTCATAACGTTGCACTATTATATATAGATGTGTTTTTCTTCTCAGGGCTTTCATGTCAACCAGAAAGTTCTCGCCAGCTGGTCAGACTGTCGGTACTACCCTGCTAAGATCCTATCCCGGGACAAAGATGGTGTGTACTCACAACCTTCACAATGTTAATCCTCAGCACATCATCTGACTGGTCCAGGTTCAGACGCTATCTTTGATAGTTTTTACCAACTGGGAAATGAAACCGTATTCTACATTTGGCTGATATTCAGTTTTTAAAATAAAAACAATAATAATTTACTAATGTATTTGTTTATTTAATTATTAAATTCAAATAAAAAAAAATCTATACTTCCTTTTTTTACTTTTTTTTTTAAAGGTCCCGTTTTTCGTGGTTTTTTTGAAGCTTTGATTGTGTTTATAGTGTGCAATATAACGTGTTTATGTTTCGCGTGTAAAAAAACACAGTATTTTTCACATAATTTACTTATCTGTATACCGCTGTTTCCACTGTCATAAAAACGGGCTGATGACTTCCTTGTTCTATGAAGTCCCTCCTTCAGAAATACGTAACGAGTTCTGATTGTGCCAGCGGTTCCTGTGTTGTGATTCGACAGCAGCTTAGCGAACCTTGCCCGGAAAGGTCACGCCTCTTACCATAACGTGGAGATGCACGCGCTCAGTGTTATTGTAAACATGTCTTTAATTTTACCCTATCAATTTGAGCCGGAATCAGACCCGGTGACTGGACTGCGGGATGAAAATAACAGCGTTTCGACGACATGGCGACAAACACACTCTACAAACGCAACTCTTGTGTATTCCTGTGGGCGGAGGTTAGTCAAAAAACTGTTTTAGTGACGTCATTAAAGAAGGAAGTAGAGGGATGTAGTCCAAACTGGCCGTTCGATGTAGGCGACTTCTGTTAAATACAATATCTTGCTTGGCATTGAACTTTGAGCTTTAAAATTTTACAGATTTTATTTATACTCTAACAACAACATTACACACTAACTAAAGTTTGAAACATGGGATCACGAAGAACGGGACCTTTAAGGATGCATTACACTACAGCTGGGTTGAAAATTGATTAATCGATTATCATTTTGATGAAATGATTTTGATTTCTAAATCCTAAGAATCAATCATTTAGTATGTGCTGTTTTCATTTGATGTGTGAATAAACATGAAAATTCAGCTTTGCCATCACAGGAATAAATTATATTTTAAAATATATTAAAATAGAAAATGGTTATTTTAAAAATGTAATGATATTTCACAATATTACTGTTTTACTGTATTTTTGATCTTTCAAAAATGTAAAAAAAATAAATAAATAAATAAATAATAATAATAATAATCTTACCAACCCCAAACAGTAATAATATATATATTTAATTGTGCTGCTCATTTCCCCTATTTTACTTTTACTTTTAACTTACCTTTGCTGTCATGAAAGTGTGGAGCATTTCATTATAATAGTGTTACATTACGAAAGTGTTTAGCATTACATTATGATAGTGTAAAGAAGTCTTTATTTCTCAAAATCAAAATAATCCACAATGGGCCCCTGCCCCCATTCCTAGAGACGACGTCCGCTACATCCGTGCGTTGGTATCCTTCATACAGTCACTTGAGGGGTGCATGGTCCAAACAGAGGGTGAATTCCCATCCCAGGAGGTAATAATGGAGGGTGAGGATGGCCCAACAGGTGGCTAATCACTCCTTCTTAATGGTGATGTATCTAGTTTCTCTATATGAGAGCTTTCGACAGCAGATACAGCACCAGCCGTTCCTGTCCTCCGACCACCTGGGACAGCACTGCAAGTCTGTCTGCAACACAAAGGGGAGATCAAAGTTAGGGGATTGCAAGACCGGCCCGCCACACAGAGCAGCCTTCACTTTGTTAGTGCCTGTTGGCACAGCTCTGTCCACTGGACTGGGACTGGTGTTCCTTTTTAGTGAGATCAGTAAATTGTCTTGCCTCGTTTTTGGTCTTAGGACTTGGGCAGGCTGCAATCGCGGTGGTCTTGTCAAATTGGGGACGCGCTTGCCCATGTCCTAAGTGGTAGCCTAGATACCGTACCTCCGCACGCCCAATTGCACACTTCCTCGGGTTCACTGTGAGTCCTGCCACCCTCAGTGATCTCAGATGTTCAAGATGCCGCTGCCAATCATTTCTGTAGATAATGATGTCATCCAGCTAGGCAGCGGCAACCCAAACGGAAGGGCAATAATTTGGTGTAATCTGAATGGCATTGTGAAGGCTGTAATGGCGACAAGGGGATCTGCCAATAACCTTTTGTTTAATGCAGTGTGGAATAAAAGTGAGCTGAACCTAACCGATCAAGCAGCTCGTCAACTCGAGGCATTGGATAAGCATCAAACTTTAACTCAGCATTCACCTTTCTGTAATCTACACAGAAATGGACTGAGCCATCCGTTTTGGGTATCAAAACTATTGGGCTCGCCGAGTCTCTGTGAGACTCTTCTATTACGCCGAACTCTAACATTGCTTTTAACTCATCCTGTACCACCTTTTTCTTGTGTTCAGGTAAACGATAGGGTCGGCTGTGCGCCAACACCCCGGGATTGTTTTGATATGGTGCTATACGAGGCCCGTGCGATTGCCTACAATTTGGCTACATCAGTGAGCTGCGCCGGCGAGAGGTGATCTTCCCTGGTGACCAGCGCAAGCGGACTGACTTGGATAGCCGCTTCTGGTCCAAGATCTTCCTCTGCCAAAACGGCCGCCGTTAGCTCGACCGGTGTCACCTCATTCCAGTGTTTTAGGAGATTGAGGTGATAAAGTTGACATGCGCCACCCCTGTTCGTTCTCCGTACCTCATAATTGAGATCCCAGACTCGCCATGTAACCACAAAAGGTCCTTGCCACTTGGCGAGTAATTTAGAATTAGACGTTGGAAGTAATACAAGTACTTTATCTCCCAGTGTCAACTGATGCTGCTGCGTACCCCTGTTGTGCAGCCGACTTTGTTTGTCCTGTGCCTGGAGCAAATTCTCCATGGAGAGCCATCCCAACATATGGAGTTTTGCTCAGAGGTCCAGGACATACTGAATTTCACTATGGCTGTTTGAAGGCTCCTCCTCCCAAGCCTCTCTAATGCGCCCCACAGGGCTGTCGTTCATAGAGAAGCTTGAATGGGTGGATTTCCATGTGTGATTAAACTGTTCCACCAGTCCGTCCGTTTGTAGGTGATAGATGCTGTTTGAATTGATTTAAAGGCCAAAAGTTCACACAATTCGCTTGATGTGCGTGACATAAACTCCATGCCATGATCATCAAGAATCTCTTTGGGGATTCCCACCCGGGAAATAACACGAAACATCGTGTCCACCACACTCAGAGATGGTGCGTAACGGCACCGCTTCCATATATCATGTTGCATAATCCACCAGAACTAGTGCAAAACAATGGCTCAAATAGCCGTGCTTTTTTTTTATTTATTTTTTTTAAGCTTTATAACGGCCCGATCAGATCCATACCAATTCTCTCGAAGGGGCCCTCCATGAGTGGTAATGGCCGCAATGGTACTTTTGAAACATCCGGTGGGTTAATCAGCTGACATTCACAACAAGCCACGCACCACCGGCAGCCATTCTTGTAAATGCCCGGCCAAAAAAATTAGGCCATGAGACGTTCTAGTGTCTTCCCTTCTCCTAAGTGTCCTGCCATGGGAATACAACTTTTAGTACTAGTAGGTGGGCTGGATCTTCTTTGGTCGTCTTGGGCCACCTGATACAACCTCTCTCTTATGGAAAAACAGGGAAAGAAGAGCAGCTGATCAGGCTGGAGCAACTGTCCGTCAATGGTGCAGACCCAGTTGAATACATCCTTACCACTTCCTCAGCAACAGAAAGATGGCCAAGAGACTGACAGAGAGAGGGGAGAGGTGGATATGATGCAAAGGCTCCAGTGCTTTCTGACACACACCCTTGTGTTCCAGGTCTGAAACCTTGGGGAAACTCGGAGGCCAGGCTGCCTTGTCTCCATGGTGGAGGCCAAGGGGCACGTTGTTCCATGGCTCACCAACCCTGGGGCATGCCACCAGGTTATTGTCTGCCAGCTGGATGTCCTGGTTCAGCGACTGGACCCACATGGCAGCTGAGCGATGAACTGCTCCAGTGCCACCAGGTCGATCACTTCCTCGATGTTGCGGGTCTGGCCCATCAGCCACTTGCGGAAAGCATCCCGCAGCTGTTGGACCGCTGAGCAAGCTCTGGATGACCCGCTGGTCCTCCTCCTGCGCCTGGACCTTAATAAGTGATCCTCCTGTTCCAGTCTGTTGTCCATAAGCGCTTGGTGTTGTGTTTGGTGGCGAGTGACTTCTTGGTCCTGGGTTTCGGCACCAGTGTAAACCGGTTCAAATAAAATGACGAAGAAGTCAGGGCAGTGAGAAAGTTTCAGAGTCTTCAGCTCTTCAGCACATTCACAAAACACAAGCAAATCAAAACAATAGCATCCATGGGGTTAGTCTCTCTGCCATTGCTAGGTCTGCAGGCTGCTTATATCCCGTCTCTCCACCAATTACGGGAATTAGAGACCGGTGATAGTCATCATGCACTTGACCTACCTCTTACCGCTCGTCTCCGCACTCGCTCTCCCATTGCAGACTTTGTTTTACCATGCCCCCCTCATCACAGATAGTGTTAGATTATAAAAGTGTTGTGCATTACATTATGATTGTGTTAGATTATGAAAGTGTTGGGCATTATATATGGCTGTTCTTCTGTGATGTCTCAGGTTTCTACACGGTGAAGTTTTTTGATGGAGTCATAAAGACAGTGAAGGGGATTAAGGTGAAGCCGTTCCGCAAGGAGGTGAGAAGTGACTCCCTCAGATTTAATAATTAAACCAGACCATTCATGAAAGAAACCATTTAATGAGTTGGTCTTTTTCTACAGAGCTCTGATGGCAAGACCAATCAGCAAGCTCGAAAGCGGGGGGATCAGAACGGGAAAGAATGGAAGACTAAAGAGAACAACAACAACAGCAGAAGTAACGGCTCAAGACACAGCACTTCTGACCAGGACGGAGAGAGCGGATCGGAAGGAGACGAAGAAGACACAACAGTGATGGATGAGGACAATGTTCTCCAGAATGGCGGAGAAAGCGAAAGCACAGAAACTAAGATAGTTGATGAATCAGAGCTGAGATCTGTTGAGCACAATGAAAAAGAGCCCAACAAAGACAACAAGACAGAAACGCTTGAGAATGGAGAAGAAGCAAACAAACCAGAAGAGAAAGAGATGAATGGAGGACCGGAGGAGACCAAAGAACTTCAAAATGGCATTGACAAGAACGAAGAGGACAAGAAAGAGAAGGAAGAAGCGTCAGATGAAAGTCCCAGTCTGCCCAGAAGGACACGGAGTAGGATGGCAGATGGTGAGTTTGGTTTGGAGGAACATGCTGTTGTTAGATCTGAATATTTGATTTGATTGATTCAATTCCAAGAGCCAGATTCAGCCTCACACACATGCCAACGGACAGCATTTGCTAAGTAGCAAATAGAGAGAGACAGTATAAGGAGAGAAGACATACCACTCAAATAAAAATGAATGGGAGAAATTGTAATGCTCAATATGGCATCTGTGGACAGGAAGTCCTGCTTTTCAGTTAAAAGAGACGGTTGCCTTTTTGATTGACATTATCATTTATTTACTCTAGACACTGGCATTTATTTACTCTCGAACATGCATGTGCATTAGCTGGAACAATGATTTGAGCTACAAAAGCAGTAGAAAATAACTGCCCCTTGGCGTTACCAAAATGGTCACTCAGTGAAGTCATTTAGGGAATATTACTGATTGTAATACATTTTTAACCATGTCAAGTGTAAGTAAGTAATTGTTGGGTGATTTACTCATGTATTTGGCTCAGGCTTGATGATTCAAGTTCTTGGCTTGTGTCTCTCACAGCAAAAGATGTGGAAAGGCCCAATGGTCCAGAACTGAGGAAGAGACGTGCATCAACAGGACAGATGCCACCGTCCAAAAGAAGCAGAGCCAATTCAAGCACAGGTTAGTTCTCTCTCTGTCTCTTATCATAAGAGCTTTCGAACCGGAGGAATGGTTTTATAGTTTATATAACTATTGGTGGAAGTACCCGCTTCACACCGCAGGAACTGGGAACGATTTTAGTTCTTGGAATGCCTTTTGGGGCTTGGGATAAATTAGCTCCTACTTCAGAGTAGAGTCTAACCCAGCACAGTAGGAACTACTAGTGATATAAGCGTATGTTGATTGGCCGAACGCATGCTGTATGAAACACTGGAATCTGCCATGTAAACACACAGTTTATATATACTTACTCCACAAACTAATATATACAGAAAGCTAATGTTAACTGCATTTACCTGTCAACTTTGTCTGTGGCATTATTTTCTCAGCCTCAATGATATTTAGCTCTCCTTTTTGTTCTTTCAGTCACATAATTTATACGTCTACATTTCTTCTCCGTTATCACGAATCCCACAAGACACATCGAAAGCACAGCTCTGATTACAGCATCCTCCATCCTCCAGTTGCTGACATCATTGTCGGCCGGCTTACGTCACTTCAGAGTTCCTACGTCTGGTGTCAGTGCAACCAGGACAATGGCCCTTGGGAAAAATTTAGTTCTCTGCAGACCGCCCTGGTGGCTAGTTCCTATAACTACTCGCTACGAAAGCCCCTATACTTCATTCTTGTTGTTCTAGCTTAGGGATAGGCAATGTCTGTCCTGGAGTGCCGCTGTCATGCAGAGTTTAGCTCCAGCCCTAACCAAACACACCTAAACAAGCTAATAAATGTCTTGAGGATTACTAAAGCTACAGGCATTCGAGTCGGAGCTAAACTCTGCTCCGACTAAACTTTGCCTATCCCTGTACTAGCTGTTGTTCTTTATACTAGTTAGTAATTAAACCATTTAACACCACATTGTGTCTCTGTTCCCCTCATAGAAAAAAACAGTCCATCTCAAATCAAACCGGTTAAAACAGAAGTCCCAGAGACTTCAGAAAGTAAGGATGACCCAACCACTCCTGCAGGAAACGCAGCACCCACCGAAGAGGCAGAATCTGCACCTGATCTTGGTATACATCCTTCTGTGTTTCAGTTTGATAATCAGACTGCATCATTATTGCTATTTCTCATACTGAGTGTGAGGGATTTGAACATAGAAACCGCCTAGCAACTACAACACAATATACTAAAAGTCTTAAATCTTTTGGTGTTTCTTAGTTATAATATATATTAATATTTATGATAATTATTGTAAAAAGTCATAAAACATGTTTTATTGGTGTAGTTAAAAAAACATACTAAAAAATTATTAAATATCACTTCTGAATATCAAGTATCGGACACATAAACATTACAAAAATAATAATAATTCTTATAATAATAAGTCTCTTATTATTCTGCATTTATTTGATCAAAAATACAGTAAGCGCAATAATATTGTGAAATGTGTTACAATTTTAAATTGTAATAAATTTTACAATTTTGATAATTGATTTGGTGCTTAAGAAACTTTTCTTATTACCAATTTTGAAAACAGTTGTGCTGCTTAATATTTTTGTGGAAACCAACATTTTCTCATGATTTTTTGATGAATATACAAGATTTGAAATGGAAATCTTTCATAACGTTATAAATGTCTTTACTGCCACTTGTTCAATTTAATACATCCTTGCTGAATAAAACAAATAATTTCTTTCAAAAATAATAAAATCTTACTGACCCCAAACATTTAAATGGTAGAGTGTATTGGTTATAAAAAAACAAAAAAATCCCACCCTTCTATTGTAGGAGTGAACTTTGCACAAGCAGATACCTCTAACATTTTCTTCAGAATATGCACAAATGTTGTTAATTAAATATGTATGGAGATATGATGTGCTAACTGACGCATTGCTTTCTCAGCTGCAGCACTCAAACGGCAAGTCCACCTTCCAACCACAAACAAGTACAGCAGAGAACCATGTGAGTACACAAACCCTCAGTTTCACTCTCTCTCACCAGTCCAACATAAAAACCTGCTGTTATGTGACCCCATTGCCCTTTTCCTCCCTCAGTGTACAGGGTCATCAAAAACCAACCTCCTCCTATCCTGTCCATTGAACTGGACCATAACCTATTCAAATGCAAGATCGCAGGCTGCCTCAAGTCTTTCCGCAAGGCGTCTCTGCTGCACTACCACATGAAGTACTATCACGCACAGAGCGACCCAAGCCCCCCTCGCTGCGTCCAGACACGCACCACAGACAAACAGAACCACAGCCAGGAGACCCCTCGCAGGCGCCGCACCGTCTCGGCTTCTCACAGTTAGTGCACACTTTGTCTGTTCGCTGTTTGTGTGGGCGAATGTGTTTTGTTTTGGTTGATTTGTTCAGATTTGTGTATGCGTTTAGCCTCGTAATATTTAAAACATAAATTATGCTCATTTACGAGCTTATAGTTTTAATTTTGGGGTATGCTAGAATACATTTACATGATTTAAAGGATTAGTTCACTTCAGAATTAAAATTTCCTGATAATTCCCTCACCCCCATGTCATCCAAGATGTTCATGTCTTTCTTTCTTCAGTCGAAAAGAAATTAAGGTTTTTGAGGGAAAACATTCCAGGATTTTTCTCCACATAGTGGACTTCAATGGGGACCAACGATTTGAAGGTCCAAATGTCAGTTTCAGTGCAGCTTTAAAGGGTTCTACTTGATCCCAGATGAGTAATAAGGGTCTTCTAGTGAAACAATTGGTCATTTTCTAAAAGAAATAAAAAATTATATACTTTTTAGCCACAATTGCTCGTCTTGCACTAGCTCTGTGATGCACATCCATGACTTCACGCGTTACGCAATCACGTTGGAAAGGTCATGCATGACGTAGGCTACAAAGCGACTGTGCAAAGACTTTTTTACAAAAAAAAAAGGTAATGACAAAATGAGATGGAGTTTTTACACTTTTAAACACTGGATCAGTACTTCGACCTACGTCACCCTTGACCTTTCCAACGTGATTAAGTAATGCATGAAGTCGTGGACGCGCAACGCAGAGCTAGTGCAAGCCGAGTATTTGTCGTTAAAAAATATATACATTTTTATTTATTTTTTTTAGAAAATTACAGATCATGTCACTAGATAAGACCCTAATTCCTCGTCTGGGATCATGTAGAGCTCTTTGAAGCTGCACTGAAACTGACATTTGGACCTTCAACCCGTTGAACCCCACTGGAGTCCACTATAGGGAGAAAAAGGCACAATTTCTTTTTGACTGAAGAAAGAAAGACATGAACATCTTGGATGACATAGGGGTGAGTAAATTATCAGGAATTTTTAATTCTGGAGTGAACTAATCCTTTAAAGTAAAAAAAACAAACATTTTTCTCATATTGCACTTTGCTGCAGCACCAAGGTTTAATGAGCAGCTGTAAACATCTATGGAAACTATGGTGTCAGTATTGGAAGTCCTTACAATGAAAAACTAAAATAGCATCTCTTCAAGAAGGCATTATGTCATATGGTGATATAGCTAAATAACAGAAATAATAGCAGGACAACAAACAAGGCGTTTCAGGCAAGTGTTTTCTGTTGAAGACATTCACTCCCTTTGGCGTGGACTTTATGCTTTGTAACTTTGCAGACTGTTTACATGCACAAACAGCTATATTATACACTAAAGGAAAGGTCAAGTCAAAAAGCATAATAGGTACCCTTTAAATATCCCACAGATACTCCCTCTCCGCTGAGTGACAGTAAGTCAGGTCACACTCTGTCGCCCCCTGCTGTCGGCAGCACGCACCGGCAGCGCTCGGCCACACTAGGCGCAGAGAGGAGCAAAGAGAACCAACACTTCAACCGCTCGCTGCATGACGACAGAGACTGGGTTGCCAAGGAAACAGGTATCGGAGAGCATCATTCCATCTATTTCTGTGAACACGCTCACGCCGATTCCTCTGCATATTACCACAACCAGGCCGTGACAGTAAGAGAGATTGATTTTTCTCATCTGAAGGGGTGAAAGAACGGGAAAGGCTGAGGGAGAAGCGGCAGAGGGATTTCTTCCGCATCAAACTGAAGAAAAAGAAGAAGAAGAAAAGGAAGTCTAAGTCAGGTGAGACGGCAGTTTTTGTGCAGCGGTGGCTCTTTCTTTTGCTCTCTGCTGTCCCCTCTGTTTGTCTGCTATAGCTACAACTTTTCTCTAAATGGGCAGTTACACTAAACTAAGTATGTAAAATTATTTTGGACCCCGCTATATATTTAAGCAACAGGATATGATGTCACGTTGTAGGGTTTCTGTATTGAATGCATAATAAACTATGCATAATCTATACAAAGTTATATATTTAAAAATCATGCAGCTTTTTTAAATTAATGTTATTTTATAAAATATATTCCTGTAATGTTAGATTGATGCAGAGTCATTAAATTTAGCGTTGCTTCCATGTTTGATTCTCAGTTGGTGACGTTCTCAGCAAATTCACATCGCTTGAGATATTTGATAAACAGGGCTCTCCTTTTGTATGCAAGATAAAGACACGCAATTTTTTTTTTTTTCCTCATATAAAGTAGAAAAACCTTCTGCATCATAAATAAATGTATAAAGCCTTAAAAGGCTATCTTTTGCATTTTAATTTTATAATTACTTTAATTTTAATAATTAAAAAAAATAAAAATGGAAATAAATCCTTTTTTAAATGGACAAATTGACATATTTAAAAATGTTTACTTAATTAATGTTTTAAAATGTAGTTAAATAAAATAATAAATAATTTTAAATAGCATTTTAACAAATATTTGCCAGTTGCTTTTCTGTCCATTTGTCATTTAAGTTAAACATTTTATTGCAGTTTTAAGAGCCGCTCCCTCTCCCATGTGCCACTCAAAGTAAACGTAAGATAATATACATATTGTCTTTTTAAATGAAATGAACACTCATTTTATCCATTATTAACTTAATTTACTTATTACTACGTTTTGAATACGGAAATTCTCAATCATTTTGTATCTGCGCTTTCATTCGTCTTGAGTTATTAATAGACTCTGAAAGTGCACAGCCACCCACAAAATAAACGTTTCAGTTGCCAGTCCCTCTTGACAGCTTCAAGATCTCACTGAATCAGATCTACAAGCCGCCTCGTCGGTGAGGAACTGCTCGGTCTGTGTTTAACCCTGTGTGGCGTCTGCTCTTCCTCCTCTGACAGACTGTTACAGCACTGAGGAGAGCATTGGCCTAAAGCCTTTCCCCTGCAATCTGAATTCGGCCCACAAATTGCCCCTCTCCCTCACACACCGATCCTACACGGGACTCTGCCCCGAAAAGATGCTCAGCCAGGGTGGGTACCAGAGAACGCAGGTCCTCCGAACTCACAGCTGCCTGCTTTGTGTTCTTCTCCTGCCTTGTTGTCTTTCAGTGTCCTGACTAGCTTATCAGTTGTGTTTAGTCACTGCCGCTCTGTAGATTTATCTCTGTAGACCTGTATTTAACGTGCGTGTGCATGTGTGATTAGAGTAGCTGATTATCTTGCATGGATGACTGTATTATAAAAATGGAGATAAAATCTTTAGCTTAAATGTGTGGTCCTTCTCGTTTCCACCAGGTGAAGACAGCAGCAGTGATTTGTCTTCAGACAGTCCTGTATGGAGTGAGGACGAGTCTGATGCTGAGCTGGATCTAAACATGCCCCTCTCGGAGCAGGGTGTGGAAACGGTCTCTCACGGCTCTGAGATTGTACGCTGTATTTGTGAAGTGCAGGAGGAGAACGACTTCATGATACAGGTGAACTACCACCCTCTGAAACTAGGGCTGTACGATATATATCGTTACCACGATAAAATGTCTATAGTTCGAGATTTTGCTATATCGTAGTATGTAAATATATTGCACTGTTGACACTTCAGAGTGATGAAATGCGTGACTGTGAATATAAATAGCGGGACGATTTGATGTTAAAAGAGTTTCTTCTGAGAAACCTGCCTCTCTCAGAAGGCGATCGTGAATTAGAGACATGCTCGATGTTAAAGTGTATTAAGCACAATAAGTAGGAGTGGGCGATGTACTGGTAGACACGATTAGCCGGTTGAAATTTGTCAACTGGTAGAGATTTTGGACTATCGTCTCTGTCGCGTGAGGTTGCTATGCTGCACGGTCACAAAAGATTATAATTTGTATGAGTTTTTAAGCTTTGCGGTTTTAAAACAAGTGGTTTTAAACTGTTTAAGTGCAATTAGCAGCGAAAGACGACTCATTTCAGCATATGCACACGCTCTCTGAAGAGACTGTTTCTCAGCGCCGTCTGAGAGACACGCAACATGAAGCCGCTGCTCATAGAGCACGTGAGGACTGAACTGCTTTTTGACGCCTAATTGAGCTTGAACGGTTAAATGCACATTAAAAACACCTATGTGCCAAAGTGACCACGTATTTGCTTGTAAACACAGCCATTTATGTCTTAAGTGAAGGTACAGTTGAGAAAGACAAGGCTCGAGTTAATGGATCGGCGCAGTCAGTCTTAAAGGGACAGCATCCAAATTTACCTGCTGTCATTATTAAAGGTCCCGTGGCATGAAAATTTCACTTTATGAGGTTTTTTAACATTAATATGAGTTCCCCTAGCCTGCATATGGTCCCCCAGTGGCTAGAAAAGGCGATTACGTGTAAACCGAACCCTGGGTAAATTGAGAAAATGAAAGCTCAGACGGCCCAATCTGGAATCTTCCCTATGTGTCGTCATACGGGGAAAGGTTACCTCCCCTTTCTCTGCTTTGCCCGCCCATGAGAAAATGAGCTACTACAGTGAGATTGGAGCACAATATTTTTTTTTCCTCGAGAGACATCATGGCTTGTAAACGAGCGAAGCATGGCAGTTGCTCAGTGTCTGGATGTACAAATGAACACCTTAGTATTTTTTTAGTTTCTTCATCCGAGCCTATGAAGAAACAGTGGGTTAATTTTATTTTCTCTGGTAATGCGCCGATACAACTTCCCGTAGTTTTGTATGTCTGCGCCACACATTTCACCGACGACTGTATCCTCAACGTGGGCCAATACAGCCCAGTTACTTTCGCTAATGTAAAGGTGGACAGCATCAAGTGTGTGTGTGTGAATACACACTGTAACGCGAGTGTTGTACATTTCTTTGTTGTTTGAAACCGTTCTGCTGTTGGTGTTATGGCGCACATGATATCAACATTTCCAGATTGCAGAGCTTGATGCAAGTTAATTGTAATAAAGATTGTAAAAACTTTTAGGATATATAAAATACGTAAACAAATAAATGTTGGCATGATAGCACATTTTCTACAACGGGCACCTATCCAAAATTTGTAATAATGGCAGAGGACTGACTAATATAGTGCGCTGGTTAGTGTCTATAGCTGATAATTATATCTAAAATATATATACATGATAGCAAATCAGAGCAACATGAAAAGCCAACAATGTAGGCTAGCATTAGCTACATGATAATAACTGTAACAGCATAACGTACATAAACAAACCAACTAAAGTACCGTATCCAGACACAATGTTTTAAACTAACCATTCGGAGATGTCCTGCTGTAGCCGCTGAGTTGCAACTTCTTCATCCGGTGCTTCTCCATCCGGATCAGATTCTTGGTCAAACTGAAAGCTTGAACGACTGCGTGTCTACGAGCCATTGCGATACATCCACTGTCAACATTAGCTCATGGTACAGTGGCTGCAAGCTGGTTAAGGCCACACCCACCCTCCACCTTGCCCCGCCTCTCCTCCTCATTAGCATTTAAAGCTACAGACCCAGAAACGGCACGTCCTGAGGAAAGCTCATTGTTGGACTGGCTCGTAGTGGCTGAAATTCTGCACCAAGCTTCGGGAAAGAGACTTCAGATACAGTACTAGGGACCACTTAGGCCTATATAAAAGCATCCAAAAAGTAGCATGCCATGGGCATGTCATGTCATTTCTCCCACAGTTATTAATAAAATTAACAAAGATATTATTCATTACATAGAGAAAGTGGTCTATTATTTTTATTATATTTATTTTGCATTTACACTCCAAGACGTAAAGTCCCCTGTTGTCAATAATTGTATCCCTTAAAACTCATCTTTTATCACCAAAATTACATATTTAAATGTTTTTCCGGTGAAAAAAAAATGTTCTTGACTTAAAAAAGCTTGACTGTAATTCTACACCATTGCCTCATTTAATATATACGTTGATCAATGAATATGCAAATTAGCCCCGCCTCCACTCACTCACACCAGCTCAAAGATCCACTCGGTCAACTTACTGAGATAAACGTTGTACAATGATATCGCTCTTTACAACACGGGACACATAATGGTAATTAATATTAGTCAACGTCGTAATGTACATCATACACCCGCCATATTGTTAAATCTACACGATTTTTCATATCAACAGAAAAATATTCTCTCGAGACTCCTCTGCTAGTTCGCTGTTAATGGTATGCTAAAGCCCACCGGCACGTTGACGTGATTGGTTACAAGGTAGTTTGTGACGTCACAGACACCAGTGATTTCAAACCACGGGTCTTTTTTTCACTGCAGTTTTAAAGAGAAAATACCCAGCAATGGTGTTGACATATGAATTAGCACATGGTTTGTCTTAAAGTATATTAAAAACACCACATAAACAACATTAAAAACTTGATTTTCACCACGGGGGACTTTAATGCGCAAATCATTTGACATACAGTATCAGATTTTGTTGCATCCATTGCTATGGTTATCACTGTCAATCAGATTCAGTCGCACATTTAAATGAGATTGATCCAAGAAACTTTACAATTTGTAGTTGGCAGCATGAAATTATATATTATATACAGAAAGTGAGTAAAGATCGCTGCCATTAAAATCACTGCAGCTGTCAATTACTTGCAGTTCAACACGTGGAACACAAAGCTATGCTTTTTAATGGAGCTGCCTACTCTGTGCAATAAATTTCTCATTGACATCATATTTATACTTTCTTGGTTCTAATGAAAAGATTTGTGAGCATACAGACCTCATGCTGAACAAACTCTTTGTTGTTGAGTGGATTCTGACTTCTAACTTAAACACATCTGATTGGCCATTGAATTCACGCAAAGCTCAAATTCAAAGCTCAACGCACCAGAAACACATTGTAAATAGAAACCTTTGATGCTCTTCACAGACAGGACAAAGATTAATATTGGCGGCCTCCACAATATTTTCAATGTCGGGAAAAACCCTGATCATAAATAATTTATTTATAGTTGATTATGTATTTTTTACAAATATAAATTATATGCAAAATTATTATATATTAATTAAAAATCCGCTTTAAAAATATAATATATGAGTATATCTGACATACTTCCAGATATAGTATGAAAAAAAAATCAGAGCAAGGAATTTAAACCAATTAAACACTGGCACAATTACTTGAATTGTATTATGAATTATTTGATTTGGTGACGCATTAGGATTTTTAAACATTCATATGCATGTTCAGTAATTGTCTGAAAAAACTGAAGGATGTTTCCTGTGCTCTCTGCAGTGTGATGAGTGTTTGTGCTGGCAGCATGGGACGTGTATGGGTCTGTATGAGGACAGTGTGCCAGACAGCTACAGCTGTTACATCTGCAGAGACCCCCCAGGTGAGAGACTTGAACTTCCCCAAAACCATCTCAGTTTAGTGTATATTAACTTTCATTTTGAAATTCATCTATCTGGACTGTGTGTGTTAAAAAACAAGACAAGAATTACAAACAAAATACGACAACCACATCAATGCGTTTTGTAGTCTGGCTTTTTGTTAACGTTTAAATGTGCTGTTGTCTGTATGCAGCCCAGAGGCAGAGTCAAAGGTACTGGTATGATAAAGACTGGCTGAGCAGTGGTCACATGTATGGCTTGTCTTTCCTGGAGGAGAACTACTCCCACCAGAACAGTAAGAAAGTGACAGCCGCCCATCAGCTTCTAGGGGACGTCCACCGTGTGTTTGAGGTCCTGAATGGCCTGCAGCTCAAGATGAGCATCCTACAGTAAGTAATTCCTTTTCTCTAATGCTTTTGATGTGAAAACTACTAAGTAAATTTGCGAAAGTGCCAGTGAAAGTTTCAGTTATAAATCAAAGCTGCCCCCTTTTTTAGGGCACAAGCCCATCCAGACCTGAAGCTCTGGAGGCAGCCCTGGAAACCTGTAGACGGCCTACGGAGGAAGGCGGCAGGTGATTCTGGCATAGCTACTCCCTTCCCCCCCTCACCCCCTGAAATGGGAGTGAACGAATTTGAGACGTTGAAAAGCGAAGTCCCATCACCCGTGGAGACACATTGCTCTTTCCAGGACTCTTACATTAGCAGCGAGCACTGCTACCAAAAGCCCCGTACGTACTACCCAGCGGTGGAGAGAAGACTTGTGGTAGAGACGCGGGGCGGTTCTGAGCTGGAGGACAGTCTTAGGAGCACTGAGGACCTACTAGAGATGGCCGAGCAGAGGTACAGCATGCCACTGGACCACGACCAGCACAAGCTTCAGCTGGCTGACCGCTCTTTTAGTAAGGTAAGTTACATGAAACTTGTTACCTTTTTGGCCAAGTGCACACTGCAAGACAATAGCTTTTCGCCAGTGCACATTTGAAGACTTTGTATTTTCTTTGTTTGTTAGTGCACATTGAACACAATTTATCACAGATTAGGTGCGTCAATTACAAGATCATTTTACTGCCGACTGTAGCTACGATCCTGAAAGTTGTTCAAAGAAAAATGTGTGCACATACAGTAGCAGCGAAAGAATTCTTGCTGGCACACGGCACATCTGTTTTTAAACCAGTCTGAGATAAATGTTTTCAAACAAGTTTGACTTTGGTTTTCAAACCAATTTGATGTCTGTTATCAAACCAGTTCAAAGTCTGTTTTCAAATCAGTTGACAATCTGTTTTCAAACCAGTTTGAGATCTGTTTTCAAACCAGTTGATAATCTGTTTTCAAATCAGTTGACAATCTGCTTTCAAACCAGTTGATAATCTGTTTTCAAATCAATTTGATATGTTTTTAAAAGAATTTAAGATCTGTTTTCAAACCAGTTTGAGATCTATTTTCAAACCAATTTGATGTCTGTTATCAAACCAGTTCAAAGTCTGTTTCAAACCAGTTCAAAGTCTGTTTTCAAATCAGTTGACAATCTGTTTTCAAACCAGTTTGAGATCTGGTATCAAACCAGTTCAAAGTCTGTTTTCAAATCAGTTGACAATCTGTTTTCAAACCAGTTTGAGATCTGTTTTCAAACCAGTTGATAATCTGTTTTCAAATCAGTTGACAATCTGTTTTCAAACCAGTTTGAGATCTGCTTTCAAACCAGTTGATAATCTGTTTTCAAATCAATTTGATATGTTTTTAAAATAATTTAAGATCTGTTTTCAAACCAGTTTGAGATCTATTTTCAAACCAATTTGATGTCTGTTATCAAACCAGTTCAAAGTCTGTTTTCAAATCAGTTGACAATCTGTTTTCAAACCAGTTTGAGATCTGGTATCAAACCAGTTCAAAGTCTGTTTTCAAATCAGTTGACAATCTGTTTTCAAACCAGTTTGAGATCTGTTTTCAAACCAGTTGATAATCTGTTTTCAAATCAATTTGATATGTTTTTAAAAGAATTTAAGATCTGTTTTCAAACCAGTTGATAATCTGTTTTCAAATCAGTTGACAATCTGTTTTCAAACCAGTTTGAGATCTGCTTTCAAACCAGTTGATAATCTGTTTTCAAATCAGTTGACAATCTGTTTTCAAACCAGTTTGAGATCTGCTTTCAAACCAGTTGATAATCTGTTTTCAAATCAATTTGATATGTTTTTAAAATAATTTAAGATCTGTTTTCAAACCAGTTTGAGATCTATTTTCAAACCAATTTGATGTCTGTTATCAAACCAGTTCAAAGTCTGTTATCAAACCAGTTCAAAGTCTGTTTTCAAATCAGTTGACAATCTGTTTTCAAACCAGTTTGAGATCTGGTATCAAACCAGTTCAAAGTCTGTTTTCAAATCAGTTGACAATCTGTTTTCAAACCAGTTTGAGATCTGGTATCAAACCAGTTCAAAGTCTGTTTTCAAATCAGTTGACAATCTGTTTTCAAACCAGTTTGAGATCTGTTTTCAAACCAGTTGATAATCTGTTTTCAAATCAATTTGATATGTTTTTAAAAGAATTTAAGATCTGTTTTCAAACCAGTTGATAATCTGTTTTCAAATCAGTTGACAATCTGTTTTCAAACCAGTTTGAGATCTGCTTTCAAACCAGTTGATAATCTGTTTTCAAATCAATTTGATATGTTTTTAAAAGAATTTAAGATCTGTTTTCAAACCAGTTTGAGATCTATTTTCAAACCAATTTGATGTCTGTTATCAAACCAGTTCAAAGTCTGTTATCAAACCAGTTCAAAGTCTGTTTTCAAATCAGTTGATAATCTGTTTTCAAATCAGTTGACAATCTGTTTTCAAACCAGTTTGAGATCTGCTTTCAAACCAGTTGATAATCTGTTTTCAAATCAATTTGATATGTTTTTAAAAGAATTTAAGATCTGTTTTCAAACCAGTTTGAGATCTATTTTCAAACCAATTTGATGTCTGTTATCAAACCAGTTCAAAGTCTGTTATCAAACCAGTTCAAAGTCTGTTTTCAAATCAGTTGATAATCTGTTTTCAAATCAGTTGACAATCTGTTTTCAAACCAGTTTGAGATCTGTTTTCAAACCAGTTGATAATCTGTTTTCAAATCAATTTGATGTTTTTAAAAGAATTTAAGATCTGTTTTCAAACCAGTTTGAGATCTATTTTCAAACCAATTTGATGTCTGTTATCAAACCAGTTCAAAGTCTGTTATCAAACCAGTTCAAAGTCTGTTTTCAAATCAGTTGACAATCTGTTTTCAAACCAGTTTGAGATCTGTTTTCAAACCAGTTGATAATCTGTTTTCAAACCAGTTTGAGATCTGTTTTCAAACCAGTTTGAGATCTGTTTTCAAATCAGTTTGATATGTTTTTAAAACAATTTAAGATCTGTTTTCAAACCAGTTTGAGATCTATTTTCAAACCAATTTGATGTCTGTTATCAAACCAGTTGATAATCTGTTTTCAAATCAGTTTGTTTTTAAAACAATTTGAAGTCTGTTTTCAAACCAGTTTGAGATCTATTTTCAAACCAATTTGATGTCTGTTATCAAACCAGTTGATAATCTGTTTTCAAATCAGTTTGTTTTTAAAACAATTTGAAGTCTGTTTTCAAACCAGTTTGAGATCTATTTTCAAACCAATTTGATGTCTGTTATCAAACCAGTTGATAATCTGTTTTCAAATCAGTTTGATATGTTTTTAAAACAATTTAAGATCTGTTTTCAAACCAGTTGATAATCTGTTTTCAAATCAGTTTGTTTTTAAAACAATTTGAAGTCTGTTTTCAAACCAGTTCAAATTCTGTTGTAGTATCTGCAAATAGTCACAGCATGTCTCACAATTGCACACACTAGAAGATCATAACTGGATTTCATGCATTTTGTTTTGCTGTGCAATGCATAAACCGTAAACTAATTAGATTTGCTTAAATAGATTTGGAATGCTAGGATGAGCAAACTTCTCATCGATTTCACATTACTAATAATGCGAGAGTACCAGTACACACCAAAGATGCGACTCATTAGTTTCTGTTTTCAGGAGCTGGAGTGCCGTATGAAACGACTGGTTTCCGCTGAGCAGGAAAAGAGTTGTGTGGTGGAAATCAAGGAAGAGGAGCCTGACCCTGTGACCCCTGACCCAAAGCCTGACCCTGATCTTGTGCTGCACCAGCAGTGGCAGCTGAACCTGCTGGAGCACATTGAAGCAGTGCAGGATGAAGTGACACACAGAATGGACCTTATTGAGAGAGAACTAGATGGTGAGACTCTTTAAAATATAAAATATAAAAAAAAAAAAAAAAATGTATACTTGTTTTAAATATTTAAACAATAAATATCATTTCAGATGTAGTTGTTACTTTGTTCATATTAACATGTTGAAATCACTATGCAGTGCTGGAGAGTTGGCTAGACTACACAGGTGAGCTGGAACCTCCGGATCCGCTGGCGCGCCTCCCTCAGCTGAAACATCGCATCAGACAACTCCTTACTGACCTGGGAACAGTCCAGCAGATCGCACTCTGCTCCTCATCCTCTTGAGGGCGCCAGAGAACATACAAACAGCTCAAACTCAATTGAATGCACAATGGAGTCCCTTAAAGTCTGGCAAGAAACTGCTCTAATGATTACGTGTGCCTGGTTTTTGAGAGAAAACCCCTAAATTAATCAAGCTAATATTGATGTGACAGTTTCTGTGGCACATGCATGTTGGAGTGACTGGTGTGGTCAGCAGTTTAACAGTGGTCACCGGTTAGAAAAGACTGATGAAAATCGAGGCTAACGATATCTGATGCAAACAACAGTTTTTGTTTATTCTGTTTTATTTTTTGTATTTGTGGAATTTAATGCTTCATTGTAGCACTTAGCTGTCTGTCATAGACTTAGTTTTTTTTTAATTATTATTATGTAATTTCCTCTGTATCCTTGACATGCTAAATAATCATTTTGTGTTAATTCATAAGTGGTCATTTTGGACTCTTTCAGCACGTCTTTACTCTGGGTAAAGAGCTTAAGGACTCGAATGGTATTTTGCTGTAGTTAATGAAAAATGTTAAATATGACTATAACAATATGAAAATATATTTTAATCTGAAAATACTTGCATTTTACTTCTATATTTGTACTTAAAAGTCAAGTAATCTTGTAAATAACCCAACCAATTGCTTATTCATGTTCTTCTTTTTTTTAAAATTTCTGATCTAAACTGTTGTATCTACATTAAAGACTTCTGTAATCTTTGATCTGTTGTGAATACTGTAGTTGTGGGCTTTCTGCCTATAACCTTCTCATTTATGACACAATTGATGTCGCTTGCATTTAAAATCAGTGGGCTTGGTTTCCGCTGGTACATTAAACAAGCACAGAATGTTGTTCTCTTGCATACTGCGTTTGTATATTTTTCTTTATTTGTATTTTTTTTTTTTTCCCCCAATGATTCTGAACTGTTTCTATTTAGTTATTATTTTGTTGCTTTCAAGTCTACAAGATTGTTTTTTGATTAAGACATTAGATGCCTTTAAGTTATTGTAATTGTGAATTTTAAGTTATTGATTCTGCCACCTTTTTACTTCTGTCTATTGGTTTTCTTTTATACAATGCAAGTCTTGAGTATTGAGAGAGAACGAGAGAAAAGCTGGGGTCTTTTTAGTGTTCTCGCCCTTTGGTGTTAGTTTTTTTTTATCCCCTCTAGACTATTACTGTTAAAAAAAATAATTAAAAAAATTGCCTGATATCTTATTTCAGGCCAATTCGAGTGTCATTCACCCTCAAATACGCAAACTACATTTGTTATAAATCTGTGAATTTATAAAATCCTGCCGACGGGTATTTGAAGGGTTTGTGTTTTGTTTGTTGTTCATAACTTCCTCTGTACAGCTAGTGAGCAGTCCATTGACTGCTCCTCAGTATTGTCTATTGTATTTTTATATCTGCCCTGTTGCTTTCCAGTCACTGGAAATTAAGTATTGCAGTCTTTTTTTTATGTTTAATTTTTCCATTGTTCGCATCTTTTTGCATTGGGGGCCCCTGGGAATCTATAAGTTCTGAGAAATATTGACACATAATCAAAATGCCAGAAAATAAATGCAAACATTTAAATTTAAAAAGTTGTTTGTTTTCACTTTGCTTAAAATTCTTGGAAGATTGTGGTAATATTTCTTAAATGTTGTTTTATTGCAAGGTAGTGGACTAACAGAATTATAATTAGCACATAATGTAAACTTGATGTTTAAGTGAACGTTAATTATTTTAAACCCTAAATCTACATAATTGTTACAAATCAAGCTTTTTTTTTATTCTATATATAAAGAAATGTGTGGTTAAACTTAACATCTAGCCAATGTTAAATATTCTGGTATATATTTAAATAATTACATTTATTTCATAATGATTTTGCACTTCAATTGGTCGATTACTTAAATATAATTTTTTTCCCAGTTTCACAGACAAGTCCTAAAGCTAGTCCCAGACTAAAAAGCATGTTTGAACTAAGAACTGCACTGACATATGTTGAAATATCCTCCTGAGATCCAGGGGGAAAAAAAAGGTTTTTTGAATTTAGTATTTTTTCATGTCATTATATTGTTTAAAGCATAAGAAACACATGAAAAACATTTTTGAAAAATTGTCTTTTATTCATATGTTATGCTATGTCCTCTGTAGTGGACACCAGGACTAAGTTGTTTACAAAAAATAACATGGCATGAAATGACATGACAAGGCAAAAACAATGGGAATTATTATTATTTATTTTTTTTTTTTAATTCACCAATCAATTTTTAGGCTTCAGATTTTTTTTTTAACCAAACGTTGTTTAAAGATGATTCTCAACTATGTTATGAAAGATATAATGGGTTTAATTGATGTACCATTTTACTTCATACAATATGTGGGTAAAATTGTCATACATGGGTTTTTCCATTCAATACAATGCATCTATACACTGTATCTAATTTGCATATTAATGTGTTCTTCCAGCAACATGTAATGAAAAAAGAATGTAATAATGGGAGTAATAATTGGCAACATTTTCATAATAATATCTAATAATTAATAGGAATATTGATATATAATTTATTTTCCTATTCACTTGTATCTCCCAAAATGTAAAATGTCATGTACGAAATCAATGCCCTGTTTCGTAACAGAAAGTCATATTTTGATTAGAAACCCCATAACATTTTCCTGAGATGTTGATTCATAACAAACAATTTGAAAATTAATCTGATTTAAATGATAATTACAAAATATGATCATAAAAGAGTGCTAATTTTCATTTTCAGTCATATTTAAAGACCAAGAAGTAGTTGTCATGGTGAAACCTCTAAAAATGTGGTATCTCTGCAAAGCCCTGAATGTGCTCTTTACAGGACATCCAGACTTAAAACTGTGACAATGTACAATGTCAGAGAAAATCACTAAAATATAATGACCACTACAGAGGACAGAAGTCAATTCCTGGGTCCCAGGAGGTTATATCAGTGCCACTGTTTTGTTTTGTTTTTTTGTTTTTTTCTCAAGATCCACACCAGTAATATTTTTTTTCTAAGGCGTATTTTAAAAAGTTACTTAAATGTCTTAATTTAACTAAGGCCTAATCCTGGCTTAATCTAAGACCTGTCTGTGAAACCAGGCCTTTATTATGTTGGAAGTGTATCAGAATTACTGCTGTGTGGTATAATATTTTTTTAAATGTATTTAATGTTTTAATAAGACGCTATTATATTAAAAAAATAAATAAATAAAATAAAATAAATTACATGTGAACTTCGTTTGTTGAGGTTATAACGACACCTGTCCAGAGGCTGCGCGTGCTTGACTTCAGTGTTTGTCAGCTCTCGTGAGCTCCTCCTCCGTCGCGCGAAGAAGCAACTAGATCACCGCCTCACTCACACACACACACACACACACACACTCCAGAGACTTCCCCCCGGACGCGTTCAGTTCCTCTCCAGCACATTTTGGTCTTCGTGAACGGTGAGCAGTGACATCTTTTCATTTTTTAAGTCCTGACAGAAATGGTTATCGTAAAGTCAGTTCATGCGCGAGCGGTGTGTGCTGCACGCGAGCTAACAGCAGGCTAGCACGAGACAGCGAAAGAATGAGACATAACGGCTTTACTGACGGAAGCTCCGTCTGTAATACTTAAAAATAGAGTTATTTTGTCAATAATGTAGATATGGTGGAAGGTAACAGTAGCACTGTCGCCTTTTTCCACGTTACTGCTTGAAGCCTGGATGAGTAGAAGACTGATAACTGACGCCAGCTAGTCCTGTCATATCTACCAAGTACGTATTTGTCGTAAAATCCGATGAAATCGGGTGTATTTGATGTGTGATTTGAAGTGTTCTGTTGATTTAGTGTTTTGTTTTGTTTGTTTGAACGTGTTTAGCACGAGTTTAACTTCTACCGAGCACTTCCATGATCCAGGATCAAAGCCGTTTGGACTTTAGTCTCTTCATGGAGGGAGACTGTACGATATTTATGTGTTTGTTGATGAAAAAAATATGTTTTAGAAGCAGAGAGTGTAAAAAAAATGGAGTCGAAACTCCGTTATTGTTGTTGCTGAAGTCTGTCAGTGTGCGTCATCCTGTAATAGTCTGTCTGTCTCAAATTAAGTGTGTCCTTAATACAATCTTAAGCCCTCGGATCAGTTGTAAATTGGTAAACATTGTATTGCAGTAGGGGCATCTCTCTGCCTGTGTTTTATAAAAGGGCTGCTAACCCAGTTACCCAAAATACTGCAAGAGAAACAACACAGCAACAGCAAAGCTATCTGATTAGTGCCATGAGTCCAGATGCTCTAGTGTAGGGCTGGTCACTGACAAGTGGGCCAAAAAAAAAAAAAAAAATCTCTATAGGCCGTGTGCCCGAGCCACATTCTCTTGCCAACAGAAGGGCACTAGCTATAGACTAGCAGTTATATGATATATTTAACCTCTTATGTCCCATTTTTGAGACATAGACCCCCAAATTACATTTTCAGCTTACATTCGTTTCCAACACTTGCTGTAGAACAAGTTACAACAGACTGAGCCATCTGACGGATCAGAGTAGACCAATCACAATAAACTGGGCCATCTGTGGCCTGTTGCATGAAGCTAGTTGAACAAACTCTGAGTTTCAGAGTAGGTTTGGAGTTGACAAATCCAGATAAATCCAACCAGGGGCCTGTACCATGATGGTAGTTGAACAAACTCAGGGTTATTAGGATTAGTTTTGAGTTGACAAAACCAAACCACTCCAATCCAGATTTGTTAGTACCATGATGCTTAACATCAACTTTCTCTGTCAACTCAGGCTTTGATCCTGAGTTTGTGGAGTGCGTGCACATGAGCGCGAGACATCAGTGGTGAACAGCCAATCACATGCCTCGCAACAGAGATGAACTGTGATTCACTTCTCGCGAGAGAGTCAGCGTGATTCAAAACTCTTTTGCTGAAGGTTAAGAGATTGATGAAAATGAAGTATTTAAACTCATTTACACTGACAAAAATAACTGTCCATGAAAGAGGACAGACAAAAGAAATTTTCTTGCTCTAGTTTATATAGTTGATAATATATAGCGAAAGAGACTCCAAGGTCACATCATATTTAAAGCTTATTTACAGCTTATTTATATTACACATGATCTGTATATATTAATATTCATTAAAACTAAAAACTTAATAATAACTGTTAAACTAAAAATGCTTGTGTGTAATGG
The DNA here is from genome assembly GCF_018812025.1 of Megalobrama amblycephala. Lineage (NCBI taxonomy): Eukaryota > Metazoa > Chordata > Actinopteri > Cypriniformes > Xenocyprididae > Megalobrama > Megalobrama amblycephala. The sequence goes on from NC_063067.1 coordinate 28,365,096, forward strand.
ATTAATAATATACACTGTGTGCAGAATTATTAGGCAATTTGATTTTCTGATCATATTTTTTTTTTTTCTAAGCACATTTTACCAATTCCAAAACACGTCAATCTTAATAACTACTATTAATAATGTATTTAATCTAGGGCTGTCAAACGATTAATCACGATTAATCGCATACAAAATAAAAGTTTGAGTTTGCCTAATATATGTGGGTGTACTTTGTGTAATTATTAAGTATATATAAATACAAACACATCCATGTATATATTTGAGAAATATTTACAAGTATATATATTTATTTATATTTTTATATAATTTATATTTTATATAAATACATTTTTTGTACATAAATAACATATTTCTCTTAAATATATACATTAATTTGTGTGTATTTATATATACATATTAATTACACACATTACTCACACATATATTATACAAACTCAAACTTTTATTTTGTATGCGATTAATCGTTTGACAGCCCTAATTTAATTTTTTATAAGTGATATATAATTGTTCATGAAGGCTGAAAATGAAAAATGCCTTATATTCAGGTGTGCATAATTATTAGGCAGGTTTTCTTTTGCTCCTGAAAGTGACACAAGCGGCAAACAGCCAGTCACACGGAACAAGAAGAACGTCAGTTTGATTTACTTTTCGTGAGAGAGCCACGCAATTCATGTCTCTTCCGAAGGTTAAGGGATCATTATGAAAAATATGAAATTAAACGCATTTACAAAGCAAGAATAAACACTGATGCAGTGAAAGTTTGAGAAGGCAGCTGAAAGAAAATTGCATGTGAATCAAACAAGTAGACCCAATAATTAATATAGTTTCACAAAGAGCTCAAAAGAATACATGTAAGCTTAATCTGTTTAAAAGCTTTATATATTATGCATGTATTATATTTAATTTAAAAGCAAAGTTTAATATTGTCAGTTAATATAATAGGCCTAATTATATGAATATGTCATGAATTATTCCTAATTTTAATTTATTTAATATAAATATAATGAATAATTAACAGCAAATGTTGAGTAATTTTGTCTCTAAAATGTTTTCACTATAAACTGATTTATTTGGAGCGAGAGATGGCTTTATTGGGTGCTTTATTGCATCAGATACACTTTACTCACAGCTGATTGGTCGAGTTTGGGTTTGTGATCTCTAACCCAGAATAAACCCTCCTCTGGAGCAGGTTAGCCGTGTAGCGTAAGTTACCATAGCAATGAACCCCGCCAAAAACCAGTCTACCTTCATAAGCCCAAAAAAACCACAGTTTGCTCAAACTAATCTTGAATTTACCTGGGGTGCGTTTCCCAAAAGCATCGTTAGCCAACTAACATCGCAAGTTCCATCGTTACTTACATAGCTCAACGATTTGGTGTTTCCCGAAACCATCGTTCAAGCGATCATTCGCAAACTGCATCGCAAACTTGTGTGGTTGGAACGACAGCTCTCGAGCTGTAGTTAGAAGCATATTTTCTTGTTTTTACGACATGTGGACTTAATAAATCATTATCTTGAGCATAATAAGCAAGCTGACATTAAGTACAATGTATATCTTTTATTTCAAATATATACAAATGTCATTTATATATTTTAGTTTGTCAAGAGATTTAAAGCACTGTTTTTGAAGAGTGTGTATGTGCGTACGTGCTCTAGTACGTCAGAACAAGCATTTGATTGAATTTGGAAATAAAGCAAAATAACTGAGGAAAATGAGAACTAGTCCTCTAATGCCATGTCTGTAATTTATAGCAGAAATTCTAGCATTAATTCGATCTCAACAATTACAACAGATTGAGCCATCTGACCAATCAGAGAAGAGTAGGCCAATCACTGTCGTTTTTTTTTTTTTTATAGTAATGAAAATCATTTAGTTCAGTTACCGTGTGTTCACACCGCCGCTGGCAAAAGCATCAAAGTGACAGGAAGTCATTCATTCATTTTCAGTGTGAGCCGGCGGCGAGCTCTGGCGAGAGCGGCTCGTCTTGGACGGTGAGAGCGTTGAGGAGAGTTGAAGTCAGGTCAACTTTATGGTAATGAGCTACAGTGTTTCCCACAGGATTTTGTGAGACTGTGGTGGGCGGACGTCGGTTCCTCTAAGGGGGTCCGGGGGCATGCCCCCCCGGAGGAAAATTTTGTAAATTTTAAATTTAAATGCATGAATCTGGTGCAATTCTGAGAGCAAAATTAAGTGACTAGATCAATGAAGAAATTTGTTCTCTTGTAAACAATTTTGTGCTCTAATAGTAATTTATTTATTGGTGATGGTGGAGCACATTAGTCACGTACACAACATGTAGTAGGCTAAATGATAGTTCATAAGTGGTCAAACATGTAGAGTACACATTTAAACCATTAAAATATGTAGCAAAAGAGGTTACCTTTGTTTAATTAATTTATTATTGTGAGCCTGCATCTGTATTTGTGGAACTAATGGTCACTCTTTGATTTGTTAACCAATCCAGAATGCACTAAACACACTACTTCATTATAGAGAAAAATTAACAAATGAATAAAAATATATAATCATAAGCTGACCAATAAATAAATAAAAACTAGGTGACTATATAATTCAGCACCAAAAAGTATGCTAGCCTAATGTTAATAAAAAGTTTAAAATTACCATTTGTATTCTTATGAAATGAAAAAACGATTTATATTATATGTAAATAATTATATGTATTTATATTAATGTAAGATTAAAAGATGCTTATTTTAAATGTATTGTGCAGCTTTTTAATGGGGCAACAAGATATGATAGATAAGACAGAACAAAATAGGCTATTAATAATCTTTCAGTATGCAAAACCACGATAATATGAAACGCTTCAAAACAGCAGCAAAAAACCGCTAATGCACATCCTGGGTGCAGAATGATGTGCTTGAATCAATATCGAGTCAGAGCGCGCAGTTGCGCTGCGCGTTGAAAAGTTCACGGTACAAAGAGAATCGCCTGTGTATATCTGCATATAGCAGTTTATTAATCATATGTTTCTTCTCACTTTTTTTAAATTCCAGTTATCGTGCGTGTGATGCGAATTCATAGTCCTTGTGTTGTGCGATCTAACAGACACCCTGTAGCCAGTATGATGACATCGTTCAGAAACAGCAATAAACTCCAGCAAGATAAAGTCGTTTTATGCAAATCCACAGCCCTTTATCTACATATCAAGTATTATAATGGGAATATATCATATTGGAGAGTTTTACCGTGCTGACTGTCGTTACCGAACGCGACGCGCTGTTTGAGTGCTGAATGACTGACAGCTGTAGCAGAGGGAAGACGAGTTTCTGACCATGAACTTATCGATGTACATATTCTTCTGTCCCTCACATGAAGCTATGGAATGGCTTCAGGTGACTTTGAATATAGTGCACGAAAACTTAATTGGTGCTAGTCTACTTATTTTGCTCTATGACTCCCACTTTTGGCATATAAAAGAGCGCAATTATCAGACGGTAATTTAAATATCGCGACAAACCTAATTTCCGTTTCATTTTGAGACTGTGGCGGGACAAATTAGAATGTGGCGGGCCGCCACAGTCTAGTCAATGTATGGGAAACACTGAGCTATGACGTGGTTCAGTGGCAACCAATCGGAATGTAGAGGTCCTCGCTTGAGAGGATTCCGATTGGTTGCCACAACTTGTCATTTACTTTGACCCTCCCGCTGGCGGAGGTGTGAACGCACAGTACAGTGTTGTTGGCAGGGCAGCCAAGGCGAATTTTGACGCTCTTGCCGGCGGCGGTGTGAACGCACAGTTAGAAAACAAACACTACAATTAAAAATTGAACGCGTCTGCTCAATGCAGCATGAGCCGAACGAGACCAGCGGCAGGAGTCAGATTTCATTTATCGCAAGAGTGAGGCGAACTGACTGACAAGACGATGGTGAAAGATTTTTGCAGTATTTTGGATTTAAACCCAGTGCTAATAGGGAACCTGCAAATGATTAGTTGTGTTTTTTCATTAAGAATAATAATGAACCCACCATTCAAGAAATCGCCACCCCTGAATTTGCACTAATTTGAAACAGGAATGAACTGAAAAGGCTCCGCGCCAGTAGATGCGCACCGTTATGTATGCCGAGCGTTTTCAGTTCATTCCTATTGAAGCTCAACTTCCATAGGAATTAAGTGAAAATACTTGCTCTGCACCGTTATGAATGCCCGTGCCTTGCGCATTTTACTTTCACTTTCAAAAAAGCGGGGTGCAAAAGAGGGAATAGATGCATTCCATCACTGTGAACCCTTCATTACCAAATCAGTGTGAGCTGTTACTTCAGGTGCCACAGGAGAAGCATTTGGCATGCATGCTGATACCACATACCAGCACACCTGGATGGTGCCTTCATGGATGTGTTTTAAAGAGCCTGCCCATGTCTGAGTCCCCCTGATGATGCTTCTCAGGAGGACTTGTTTTATCTGCCTAATTTCACTCCTGCAGTGGAGGTGTTTTACTGCCATGGCTACAGGAGATGACAACACATGGATTTTTTTAGGGCTAGTCACACGTTTATGATATTAATTAATTTTTATATGGATTACATAAGGGAATATTTGTTTTTTTTAATTGTTCATTTAAAAGTATAGACACTTTCAAGTTTTCTATAGACATGCATTATTTCTCATTTCTGTGAGGCATACTCTGAGTTTCAGCTCATTTTTATGACGCACTTCAGAAAGTTGTTCACAGAGTTTGAGATGGCAGAAAGTGCATCTTGTTTGTTTTCTTCATTTTACAAAAGAACAACAAAAGTTTTGTTGTTGTTGGTAGTGTATTGGTGTACATCATTTAAAACTGTAAAGGGTCTACTTTTATAGACCTCTTTCCATGCTCAAGGCCAAAGGAGTATAGGCCACTTTGAAAGGCTTGCGCGCTCAACTGTGCACAAGATGGAGCGGGACGTGGAAAATGAAGTAAGGCCTATACTTTCTAATAAAGCGACCAAACTGCCTGTCAGGTGATAGACGAAACTGACAATGACTTTTTTATCTCTTTTTAAACTGAAATGAAAGGCAATGTGGATAAACACTCACAGCCACTACAGAACACCAAACAAAGTTAAAGAAGTAAATGAATAAAAACATTTTGGATTAATAAACCTAAAAATATATAGGCCTATATAAATAACTGCAGAAAGGCCACACTGCAGATAGGTAGGCCTATGCATTTCACATGTCGGCAAATCAAATTAAATCGGCTAAATTGCCTGTGCTAGCAAGCTTACTCTACAGCAAAACATCGACGCACCGAAAAACAATAAAAAAATTAATGTACAGAATTTAATTAGAACAGAATATACTGTTCTAATAAATAAAAATAATAATAAAAAATGAAATGAAAAGTCATAATGAAGTCACAAGTGCAAAACGCCTGAAGTGTAGGGGAACATATAGGCCTATTCAAAACACAAGCCACAAATAGTTAAATTAGATAACCCAGAGTGATCAATAAATAAATTAAAATTAAAGAAATTATTAAAATGACAAAAGTATAGCCAGAATTGTCAACTTTGTCTTTTTAACTGCAGAGACAATATATTGTTTATAAATGCTAAATTGGAGTGACAGTCTTTTTAGCTCAACATTCACAGCATCCAAAAATCAAATTAGAACCGGCTGAAATGTTTTGAAATCACTTTTCCCCTACCTGATCGAAAAAGAAAAAAAAAATCCAGTCTTTCACACGATCTGCCTGTGTCCGTATCAGTCTTTTAAAATAGTGCGCTAGTCATCTCGTTTACGTTGTCCGGCAGAAGTGCGCCACAGTGTTTGTTGTTGATGAGTGGAAGGACATGAGCTGTTTGCACAACTTGCATCTTCCTTTTTTTTTGGATCATCTTTTACCATTTCTAAGTGCATCCAATTCTACACTTTATATTTCTTATCCCAGACATTGTTAAAGATTTAATCCCTGCCGCCAAGATGCTCCTCTGTCGGTCACGGATCATGGAAAGTGAAACTTAACTCTGTCACAGGGGTGGTTGGACTTATTCACGCACATTAAAAATATTTATTAACAGATTTTTTTCTTTTCACATTTTTTTATATATAGCATTATCATAATAGGCTGTAACTTATTGGGAGAGAAACGGTATGTCTATGTGAAATCACCCCCATATCTCGTCTCATAACACCTCTGCGAAGATTCGACTGTGAGATTGGTAGTCGAATTAGGCTCCTCCTATCGAAGCCTCAAATTGTCGACTTATCAAGGGTCACCCCTTAATAATAGTTATTATTTTTATTGTTGTGATGATGACTACTGTAAAATAAGTATTTATAAAAAATACTAGTAATACTAATACTAAGAATAATCATTTTATTTTACATTACAACATTTTATCATCTTATTTGTCTTAATTTTCAAATGTTAAACCATCTAACTTTTATTTTGATGAAAAACTGCAGGGAGCTTTAAGTAGGTCTTTTTGCTGAGAACCTTTTGGATCTTGTTTTGTTTATTATTGGAGCCAAAGTTTCTCCCACTGTTTGAATGTTATTGTTTTTATTCTATAGATAGCACAGCAGGAAGGGATATCTATATATACCAAGCACATTGCTGGACAGATCGCACTTGATTTCACTGTTGTTCTATTGATTGGGTTACTCTGTTTGCCCTTCTCCCATTGCTATGCCAACAACCTCCCTGGATGACAGCTGTTGTGTTTTTTCTCTGGTTCCTTAATTTCCATTGGCTGTGCTCCTCACAGCCCTCCATCAGTCCACGCCTGCTTCTATTTCTGGTGGCGTCCCCCATGGGAGGACGGAGCTCATGGCCTTCCCTGGATTCCTGGAGAGGTAGACTGTTGGAACTGAGGTTCCTCTCGGGCAGAGCTGTTGTTTATCTGTCGGCACCAATCTGATCACTTTCCAGAAAAAAAAAAAAAAGCAGCTGTCAGATTGCAATCCAGCTAGAAGTGGAAGTATTTGCTGGAGTTTTCTTTCATAATCCTAATTGGATTGTTAGGCTGTTTTTATAGAGAGAGAGAAAAAAAAAACTTGATTTCATTGTCTTGGCAATTAAGCCTGCCATCAGAATGCTGCTACACGCTTTGTCTAATGAGCTGCGCGTTCAGTTGTTTTAGTCTTTTAATTGACTTCATAATCCTTTTGTACAGACATACTCAGAGTTAACAACTCAAACCAGCTGGCACGACAGGCCTTGTGGATCAGGATCTGTCTGTAGAAGCATATCGTTTCAGACACGAATGAGTGTCACTAAACCCCGTCTGTTTGATCTGGGAATGTCTGACTAGGTGGCACAGCTTGAAGCAGATGAGTCTCCTCTCTCGCATCATTAGGGTAAATGAAATCCCCATCACTGAACGCCCTGCAATAACATTAACTTTATATTGTTAACAGTTGAATTACCTTAATATTGATATGCTACACTACACTTTGGCTATGTTCACACTGTCAGTTTTTGGGATTGACAACCGCATTTACTTACAGGTGTGAGTCTTGAAATGTCCCGTTCACACAGCAACTTACAGTAGCGTCTCGAATACTGTCTGTATGAAAGTGCAATGGGAGTCAAGACTGTATTCTCTTAATAGTAACCATAGCGACAGTGACCAAAGTTATATCAAAGATGGCGACTTTTGACACGACAGTTTCCAATCTTCATTAACCGACTTCAGCTTCAATGTAAACATGCACTAGCCGGACATCTTTACGTCCTTTGCAGCGTCTCGCGCACGACACAAAACTGATGGGAGCTGCTCCAGTGGAGAATAGTGACTGGATCTAAATAACCTTCAGGCCCTGTTTCCACCTGGTTTTAAGATGCTTTTTGGTCGATCAGATCAAGTGGACGATGCTAAATACAGGTGTAAATGGGGTGTAAAACGTTTTGAGCTTGTCCACATATGACCACTTCCAGAGGTTGTCAAAAAAGTATTAGAACGTACTGCTTTTGTAGCATAGACGCTCATGTGGTCGGATGTGTTCAAACAGCCACAAAAGACCACCTACTGACCTAATGCGTAAACATTATGGAGTGCACTAGTAAGACGGGATTTAAACTTTGTCGGCTGAAGACCCAAGCACAACCATTCCTGATTTCTAACATGCACTTACAGTGTTCGGTCTGTCTTGTGGCTGTCAGAGCAGAAAGGAAAGCTCATGCCCTCTGTATGTTTTTCCGTCATCTCCGGTAGCGTTTATATGTAAATTGCGCGAGCTTATTTTGTCCATTTGATCAAAATATCTGAAAAAAAAACATACATTTACCCACCCATAGACCCTCCCCTTTGAAGAAATCAGGACAGAAGTGTTTGAAAGTGGACAAAAGAGACTAAAGGTTCTCTAAAGGAGATTAAAGGGGTCATGAACTGAGAAATCAAATTTTCCTTGAGCTTGTTTTGATATATAAGAGGTCATCATACTATAAGAATATCCTGTAAGTTTCAGAACTGAAAATGTCCTTGTTAGTCCAAAAACAGCTTTTAATGTTACCAAGCCCAGCCAGCAACTCCTGGAATGTGCCTATTTATGAGATAATAGATAGGTGAAAGCACACCACTGCAGAAGAAAATCAATACCACCATTGCAACTTTGGCCCTGCCCATTGGCGTTAGTGAGATGAGGAAGAGAGAAGAGCACAGGATCACTCACTGGAGTAAAAATGACACCTTCTAAAGGATCCTAATGATAGGAATGTGTTGATTTTTTTTCAACAATGTGAATGTCTCAGTTGAGCATTACTTATTTTATGTAGTACATTTCTTTGTGGATTCTTTGGTAAATCAGTTTAAAATAATCAGTTATTTGAACTGTCATTTAAATTATAAATAGAAAGCGATAAAAGAACGCTCCCTTTGCATCACTGGAGTTGTCAATCAAAGAGTTTATCAGTGACTGAGTTCTGGACTCGCGCCAAAAAATGTATTTATAGTGTGTTTGCACTGTTATCTATGAAAACATTTGTTAATGTGTCGAAATTGAGTTGCAATGATGAGAGATCTGCAATCATGCGCTCAACAACATGTCTGTGATCGGCTACATGCTCAATACTGCAGCCTTTCATGCCACGATCTAAATATAATGCCATAGATCTAAATATAATAAACACTTTACATGATTAGTTAACCTTGAGAGCTGTAATAGTAAAAACATGCAAAAAGTTTTTGAGGGTTAAAGGGTAAGTTCACCCAGAAATGAAAATTCTGTCATTAATTACTCACCCTCATGTCGTTCCACACCCGTAAGACCTTTGTTCATCTTCAGAACACAAATTAAGATATTTTTGATGAAATCCGATGGCTCAGTCGCCAGCAAGATAATTAACACTTTCAGATGGCCAGAAAGCTACTAAAGACATATTTAAAACAGTTCACGTGACTACAGTGGTTCAACCTTAATGTTATAAAGCGACGGGAAATAACAAAATAGCGACTTTATTCACCAATATAGTGATGGGTGATTTCAAAACACTGCTTCAGGAAGCTTCAAAACTTTATGAATCTTTTGTTTCGAATCAGTGGTTTAAACATGAAATACTATTTCATATACAAAGATGTCAGCCAAACACAGCAGTGGGCATTTACGCTGAAGTCTCAGCAGACACACCCCTTAAACAGAGTGTTCAAATTAGAGGGATAAAATCAGGGTAGGAAAATTGCCTTTTATAACTAACTTATGACCATTTTTGATGTAAAAATAATACTAACAGTATAAGTGCACCACCGGTTCCATTTTCCGAGAATGTGGTTGTGAGTCCTGAAAATTTACGGGTGTGAGTTCAGTTAAAGAATGCGTCTTCACTCTCGTAAATAACAGAACTGTGTGTGACCGGGACCATTTTAAGGACTCAAATACAGGACTGACAACCGTATTGTTTTGTTTTTTTTGTGTGTGTGTGTGTAAACGTGGCCTTTGTTTAGCTCCAGTGGACATGCTTTATGTAGAGAATGACCAATACAGATTGTCCAATGTGTAATGTTTTTTTTTTTTCTCCTTTTTGACACAATAATAACAAATAAATGGTTATTTGTTAATGTGTAATCCATAAGTAATAAGAATTAAAGCTAAAAAGCTTTCTGTTTGAAAACACAGGCACAAATTAATGTACAGAATAAAATTGGGTATTTTTTATTTTATTTTATTTTTTTTGGAAGGCATTCATTTTGCAGTCATTTGTAAGAAAAGAGTTTAAGCAGACTAAATGTTTGGAGAAGTCCAAGAGAGAAATCTGTGAGAAGATTGACTTATAAAAAAATATGAAACATATAAATAGATGAATCATCCACCATAAGATCAATAGCATGCATTTAGAAAATAGAATAAATGTCTGTTGTTTTTTTTTGTTTTGTTTTTTTTAAACTCATGATTGCACATCTGAAAGTGAAAATGGCTTTAGCTTTGCAGGAATGGGACCCCACAGGACTGGGTCCCATGACAATGTAGCTGTAACTACAGATAATGATAAAGTTAGTCAGGAACTAGGAGGCAGAGCATAAAAAACTGAAAAGCAAATATTACATTTGCATCATAAAAAAGCATGTGGGAGTTTGTTTTCCATACAGTTTCTTTAAATATGCCTCACCAGTCGATAACTAGTCCCCTGTTCATTAAACATGGCTGTCAAACCCTTTTTTGAGTGGAAAAGTGGAGCACTTATAACCTGATATGAGCATACACTATGCACAGATCATCCAGAATTCTCTCCTATCTGAAACATGACAGCTGAATTGTTTGTCTTGCCTTTCGATATCCATTGGGAGGCAATGCAATTGTTAACCAGCTTACAACTGCCACGGCTATAATATTCTCGTAATCTTAAGAGGCCATTTTGTTTGTCATTGGCACTCGGGTGAATTCTATATAACAGGCAGTCCTTTTGTCCTGCCTTGTCCTCGCTCTCTCTTTATCTGTCTATCTCTCTGTGTGTGTCTTTCAGCCTGACTGTAATTGTAGAGGCTGGTTTTCTGAGGTCCAGTTACCTGATCCTGGAAATAAAGAAAGTAGATGCTTACTGTCCAAGGGAGAGCTACTGTTACATTATGTTGCACATAGGTATTGTAGAAGCATCTTTTTCGCTTCATATCCTGTAAACATTGCTTTCCCATACCAGAGAAAAGCTATCATAAAAGACTGTATATAGTCATTGTAGCATTCCTGGCACTTGTGAACATGACAAGAGTGCTGAAAGCTCATCACAGCTAAAGTGTTTTCACACTGTCAGCTCGCTTTATAGCCAGGTGACTGCAGAATGAGTAATGCTGAATGCACACAACAGCCAGGGATGCCACAGTCTATCTTCATAATTGATTTACACTCTTTGCCGATAGCTGTACACTTGGACAACAAATGAACATCTGGATTTCTACATGAACAGCTACTAAAATTTGATCTGACTGTAAGTTTGAAAAGACCGTTTCATTCAGTTTAAATTTCTGATTCGGAATGAGACATCTTTTGAACACATGAACACATCAAAAAGAGCTAGTTAAGGTTTTCAACAAAGTTAAATGTTCCACGCACAAACCTTTCACATGTCTTCAGAAGACTTGGTGCAGCCATTTGAACCACTTTAATGAAACTTTTTTTGTCATTTTGAAGCTTGACAGCCCTAGTCTTCATTCACTTCCATTATATTGAAAGGAGCTGCCAGGATAATCTCAAAATATTGGTGTGAATTGGATGCGTACAAGAGGGTTCGTCTGTCACTGAACACGCTCAAGCAAACAACTTCAAACCTTGCTGTGCTAGATCTATTTCCCCCATATTAATATGTCACATTCACTGCGTACTGCAGGGCTCGACTATTAGGACTGCCCGATAGCCCGGGGCCAGCTTGAAAGATCCACGGGACAGTTGACGGTATTGTCACTTGATGCATACAATAATGACATGCATGCGTTCTTTCTTTACTGCTTACCATAACTGTAACTATGTTTACCAAGATACTTCCAAAGGCGGAGATTTTGAGATAAGTTTGTGTGAATTTGTCCATTTAGACGCAAGGAGAGGTGAAAGAGAAATAATTTTCTTATTTGCACCCTGTCTGAGGTGCGCAGTTCTGAGCTCTTTGGGTGTGTGAGCCACACACAGCGCGCGCAAGTTCTGTTTTACTTGAATGCTTATATTGGCAAAGCTTGAAAACGCATGCGAATGATAAACTTTAATGACCATGCAGGGCTGGCCCGATCAGGAAACTGACAGTAGGGCCCTATAATTTCCGCGATCATGGAATCGCAGAATCCATTTATAAAAATGGAATTTACTATAAAACGCGGAATGTCATGGAATTTGTCAAATTTTTGATGAATGAATTAAAAGCAGGTCAGTACACTTAAATCGCGATATAGACTAGTGTCTGTGAATATTAAACCGCAAAAAGACTATTTAAACATGAATCCTGCATGCCTGTGTGAGTCTGAAATGAATGATGCGGAAGCGAAGTTTCATTTACCTCACACCGCCTCACACACACTCGCGTGGGGGCGCACGCACGCTGAAGCGCATGCGACGCTCGCGGTGTTTTCGTCCTCTGGCGCCTCACTATATGAATGCACAAATTCATCTCCAGAGCTGCTCTGAAAGTCACTTCATCAGCATTTAACCGCTTCGTTTGAGAAAACTACCGTCATAAACACAGAGAAACTCAAAGCTCTAGGCAAACCGTCAAAATAAAAGTTCGATTTAACTTGACAGAAACATATTACTGTTGTACAGTAGAATTTAGATAAATTAATTTAACAATAAATTATTAAAAATATATTTTTAAACAATAATCTCAGTGTTTCTTCCATGTTTTAATTTTAACAGTAAAGCTCTGTTGTGCAGCACATTGTTGGACAAAAAAGTTTAATTTCATGATTAAAAGATAAATTAAATGGTATGCATTCATTTGATTTGCCAGAAAAATTTAAATACACAATAGAACTTCTGAAAAAAAAAATCATAAAAATATATTTTTTAATTAATAAATATTGTTGTTTTTAAGAATTCAATTAATTAGACATGCTTTTTGATTATTAAAATGGAATTAAACCATTAAAATGGAATCCAGAAAACAGAATTTGGTAAAAATAAAATTTGAGGGGAAAGAATAAAACGTTTATCATAGGGCCCTAAACTTTTATTAAATTGTTGGTAAATTGGACAAGATTCATTATTTCAATTAATTAGACATGCTTTTTGATTACTAAAATTTAATTTAACCATTAAAATGGAGTCAAAAAATAAATAAAACGGAAAAAAACGGAATCCAGAAAAATTAAAATGGAAAAAACAGAATTTGGGAAAAAATAAAATGAATTTCATAGGGCCCTATGACAGTTCCTTCAACTGTCCGGAACGCAGCTGCATCTGCCGTGTTCAGCACTAAATGAATGACACCGGCCCCGCTGTAATATCACGCAAGGTAAATAAGAGGATAACATCTAGTGGAGAAGATTATTAATACGATTAACGTCAGTCAGATATTATGTCCAATGTTTGCGGAAATAAATACGGAAAAAAACGATACGTGGCTTTTGAAAATCGATATCGTATCGACCACATTTTAAAAAAACGATTAATTGAAAAATCAATTTTTTTGCCTAGCCATAGTTCTCACCACTAATGCTGTCATCTTACACTGAGTAATAATTCAGAAGCTTTGTCTTCAAAAATTAAGAGCTGCTGCCTATCATGGATAATTAGCTTCACTGCAGTGTCTCTTTTGTCTCCGAATCTCTGATCTCAAGCAGTAACACGACAGCTTTTCCGGCATTGTTTCTGTTCATCTATTGTAATAAGTGCCCTAAATCGACCCAGGTGGCCCTGTATATGTGGATGTCAGGAGACCGCCAGACACTGTGCTCCAAAGATTTGGTAAGCCCACAGGGCATCACATCTGCTTGTTCTCGGTCCATGTTGTCTCTGGTTAGAGGGGCAGGCTGTCTCGCTGCAGCTGCTCCATTCTGCCACTGGCAGGAAGCCACTAATGAGATCGCTAACAGAATGACGCCAGAGACCTTAATGAACAACAACATGCACAGGAGACAAATGAGAGAGCAGTTGTAGAGGAACTGTACTTCAGTTCGGAGTAGAGCACAATGAGACTGCAGTCTTAAATCAGGACTTTGTTTTCCCCAACATTTCTGTTCATTACAGTCTTAACTGAATGCCAATGCATGAGGAAACTCTTGACAGGCAGTGCTGCTTTATGAAATATTGAGTAGTTGGGAGTAGATGTTGACACATTTTCAGAAGCTTTGCAATCATAATTTAAAGGGGACCTATTATGCAAAATTCACTTTTACATGGTGTTTGAACATAAATGTGTGTGTACACCACCACCCTATAATGATAAAAATCCACCCACTCCTTTTTGTTTTTTAATCCCCATAAATCTTAAGCAGTGTCTAAAACAAGCCATTTGCAGTTTCTGTGCAAAGTGACATCACTTTGCAGAGGCCCTGCCCACGACTGTTGACGGACACTGCCATATTAGCATAGACCGAATCTACACACCGAGTTGTACACAGTCCGCCATTGTCTCGAAGCCGGAGCAGCTGTACCAACAAGAATGTCTCGTAAGCAATTGAGGTGTTTTGTTGTTTGATGTCTTCATTTACTCCTGACATCTGAGCCGCAGAAGACAGTGGATTAGTTTTATTTTTTTTAAAGGGAATGCGCTACAGATCTAATATACACATGCAATTTCTGTCCCTGCTGTTTACGTATACAGACATAACTGACTGTGTTTAGGTGAACTTTGTGTGTTTTTGTCAACCTTGTCTGTATTTGACAATTTAAAGGGTTAGTTCACCCAAAAATGAAAATAATGTCATTTATTACTCGCCCTCATGCCGTTCCACACCCGTAAGACCTTCATTAATCTTCGGAACGCGAATTAAGATATTTTTGTTGAAATCTGATGGCTCAGTGAAGCCAGCATAGGCAGCAATGTTCATTTCCTCTCTCAAGATCCATTAATGTACTAAAAACATATTTAAATCAGTTCATGTGAGTACAGTGGGTCAATATTAATATTATAAAGTGACAAAAATATTTTTGGTGCGCCAAAAAAAACAAAATAATGACTTATATAGTGATGACCGATTTCAAAACACTGCTTCATGAAGCTTCGGAGCGTTATGAATCTTTTGTGTCGAATCATGATTCGGATCGTGTGTCAAACTGCTGAAATCACATGACTTTGCCGCTCCGACACGCTGATTCGACACGCTGATTCGACACGCTGATTCGACACGCTGATTCGACACGCTGATTCGACACGCTGATTCGACACGCTGATTCGACATGCTGATTCGACAGTGTTTTGAAATGCCATCACTGTCATTATTGGCGCACCGACATGCTGATTCTGATTTAAATATGTTTTTAGACATTAATGGACTTGAGAGAGGAAATGTTATTGCTGATTCATAACGAATTTCATCAAAAATATCTTAATTTGTGTTCCGAAGATGAATGAAGCTTCCATGAGGGTGAGTAATAAATGAAGATACCTCTTTTCCATTCCCAGTGTTTCGGCCGATGAAATCGGCCTGTATGAATTGATAGAATTATTTATCACTATATAAGTCGTTATTTTGTCTTTTTGGCGCACCAAAAATATTTTTGTCACTTTATAATATTAATATTGAACCACTGTACTCACATGAACTGATTTAAATATATTTTTAGTACATTAATGGATCTTGAGCTTCATTTGCGTCTGGTGTGAGGAAGCCTTTATGTCATCGTGTTGCTGACGCATCTTCAAATGCTTTATTAAGTTATTTGTGTTAAAGGCCTCACGAAATTGAGCATATGAGACATCGGACTGGTCTTTCAACAGACAAAGCGCGTTTTCACTTCTCCGCTGCTCTAGTGGTTCTTAATTTGTGTTCCGAAGATGAATGAAGCTCTAGGTATTGTTTAAGAAAATGGTTACGGGTGTGGAACGACATGAGGGTGAGTAATAAATGACATTATTCTCATTTTTGGGTGAACTAACCCTTTAAGCACAATAAAACGTGAAAGAGCTTTGTTTGTAAAGGGGTCATATCATGAAAATCTGACACTTTCTGTGTTTTTCTGTATTTTGAGCTGAAACTTCACAGACACATTCTGGGGATATCTAACTCTTAATAGTTCCCCTTTAAGGCCAGCATGAGTTTGGGACTTTGCTGATTAATTCCTGCCACACAGTCTGCTTCTCCCTGTCAGTGCTGTGGAGTCACTGTACTGTCTCTGTGTGCGTTCAGTGCTGCACGCAGTGTGGATGCTGGACGTCTCTGTGTCCTGGCGCACACACCTTGGCGAAGTGATTACTTGGCTGACACTCTGCCCCTTTTGCCTGGTTTGCCACTGTATTAAGAGTTTATGCCAGTGCACACACTGTAAACAGTGGAGTGTTTTCATTGTGTAATCTCTGTTTTGTTTCTTTCTAAAGATGCTGTTTGTTTAAAACCTTTTTTTCTTTACTGAACAAACTGGCTCAGTCTTTAAGTCTGGCAATACTGCTGCAACCAGCTACAATGCACTTTTCATACTGCAGTTTATGGCGTTCTTGTAAATGGGGAAGTTGCTTCTACTTTTGGAGGCAAAATATGTTAGCAAAATTTATATTTTAGACTAGAGTTATTGCATTCCCATTATATTGCGCTTCATCTGTTTGTCATGAATATGTGCACTGACGCTCCTTAACTGAAGTCAGACGTTTAATGAAGAGTTTTTATGCTGCGATCCTGATCATCTTTTCAGGGTGTGATTTATTATAAAGACTGACTGACTGACTGACTGTACATTGTTGTTTCATTATTATATTGAGGTTGAAACTGAAGTCGTATTGATGTGGGCTGATTTTCAGCAGTGAGACAAATCTAGCTGTCATGATTTTCATGTTTTTTTGCACATAATCCTTCTCCAGAATATATCCTAAATTATTTCAGGGGTACAAAAAGGTTTGATGGCAAAAACGGCTACATACTTTGCACCAACAGGTAATACCTTTTATCCTTTTTAGAACATTTGCACACAAAGCACTGATTTGCATCCTCTTACCATGACAGTGTTTTTTTGAGATTCAAGGTCAGTTCCTAAACCTCCATACGCAGCATTTTATAGGTGTCACTGGCACACTCCCGAAAGTGAAGTCTGCTCAAAAAAAATGGGCATCTTAATTTAACCCAGAATTTGTGTCATGTATATTTATGCTTGCTTATATTGTGTGTTTTTTCTTGGGTCACCTGTATTAAAACTTATCATGATTTGATTCTCCAGAGTAGAGCACTTTTTTTTTTTTTATGTATTCCTGCTTGTGTAGAACATTTTAAATTACTGTTCTAGAAGCTTATGTATATTTTAGTAGATTTTGTAACTGAGCTGCAGTTTGCTAAAATGGAATAGCTGACTCATATTTCATAACCCTCATCTAAATCATAAGAAAAATGGGCCTTTACATGAGAACAGGAGTAATGTCGAGTCTAGGTCAGCTTTTGTCCTACACTCAGTAAACAACATCTAGAAACGGACCTCAGTTTGATGTGGCTCACGGCGAGCCTGCTGATGAAAGTGGTGGATGGTGGTGATGGTAATTTTGCTATGACGATCACAGTGATAGTCATAATGATAATGTTGGTATGTTCAGAGTTACTTTGGCAGAAGGATGGAGTAATTACTGCCATTCTCTCTCTTGATGATTTATCAGCTGGTTGTGGTGATGGGAAATGGGTGGACTTGAGCGTGCTAATAATCAAATGGGTGGAGCTGATGGACATGGACTTGAAAAAAGGCAGATGTTCAAACCAACGTTCTCTCTCAACCCCAAGATCTTTCTTTACTCTGGATCCATTGTTAGTAAGTGTTTTCATAGGTCATGGAGGAGAACTTTGCCAAGCTGTTGAGTGTTTATGAAGGAGTAGTTCACACAAAATGTACTCCCATTCAACCTGTTTTGTAGAAGTCGCAATGTGATCTTTATTTATTTATTTATTTGAAGAGTATTCTGGTTACTTAAATACTAAGTTACTTATTTTTATTTTTTATTTATTTTTTATTTTTTTTGTGAGTGAATATGCCTTTCTTTCTGATTGAGCTGGCTCAAATTAAAATTGATTCAGGTCCATTTCAATTCAAATCTTGCGTAAGAACCCAAAGCATGTTAAACTCTCATCAACTCAAGGGTTGAAGGGTTAGATTTCCGTTTTTCCCATGAGCTGATTAGAGCACAGACAGATTAGTGCCGCTAATAGGTGCGCTGCTGGTTAGTGTTTGCTTTAGTTTATTTGGATGCATTAATCAGGCTTTGCATTTCTCAGCATCATAGTATGTAGGATATGGGTCAACGCATTCTTTTATTTCTTTGTTTCTTTGTTTGGTTTATTACCAAACCAGCTAAATTAATTACCGTATACATAGGCCACTTGTGCTTTTAGGGGGCACACTTTAACATTTATTTTAATGGTTATAGTTCACCCAAAATTTAAAATTCTGTCATTTACTCATTCCAAATATAACTTTTTTTTCTGTTGAACATAAAAGAAAATATTTTGAGAAATGTCTCACTGTTGAAATATTTGTTTTTTCTCTTTTTTTCTTTTTTTATTACAATTGAAGTCAATGGGCACCGACACGGTTTGTTCAGAATATCTTTTGTGTTCAACAGAAGAAAGAAACTCGTACAGGTTTGGAACAACATGATGTTGAGTAAAT
Organism: Megalobrama amblycephala; assembly: GCF_018812025.1. Lineage (NCBI taxonomy): Eukaryota > Metazoa > Chordata > Actinopteri > Cypriniformes > Xenocyprididae > Megalobrama > Megalobrama amblycephala. Next base: position 28,383,759 of record NC_063067.1, read on the forward strand.
TGTGACAGAATTTAAATTTTTGACACCATATAATATAAAGCCAAGTTAATTCAGAACGATAAAAATACCGTTAAAGTACCGGATCGATAAGCAGTATCGGTAAGAGTAGTAATATCATTAAAACGTTAACGATACCCATCCCTACATGTGAGCTAAAATAATTTCAAGTTAATTTATTTATTTGATCTTATAAGTAATCTTATATTATAGTGTGATAATGTGGTGATGGCATAACACACATTTAATATCTAGGCACTTTTATGCATCTGTAAACTTGACACATACTATAACCCAAAACAAATAAAACAAATCTGCTGCGTAATCTTACAGATGGGCCTAACACAAATTAACTTAGGAAAATTAATTTATCTATAACTAATATAATGCATGATCAATTTATAAAAGCAAAACTAAAGCATTTATTTTACATGTTATGTTGTAACTTACATCTGTTGTCTGATAGCGGATGCTTTGCAAAGTTTGCATAGTCATGATTGTTTCATATGTTGTTTAAAAACAAACATCTAATACTGTATAAGCAACACTGGACAATTGGATAGATTAATATTATTTCTCACTATGCGTGAACATGACTGAAATGAAACATTTTCCTTTTACCTGTACCTTATCTTACTCACCTTGAAATACCAGCTCTACTTCAGAGCTGACGATCTCCAAAGTAAAGTTTCCATCACATGCACACATTGACTTCAGACTAGACTGAGATGATAGGAGAGAGGGCTCTTTGATCGTCATAGAGGTTTCATGAATATCAGTGAAGTGATAATTATGTGGTGTTTTAACAGAATTGCATACAGCACTGATAATTGGGGCCAATGACCATTTTAGTTCATGTAGCTTATTGTATCAATGGGAAAATATTTCAAATTAAAAACCCTCAGAGCCTCCAAACATTCAGCTTCATGATTTTTTTTTTTTTTTTAAACTATCACTGTTCTCTGAAGCAGATTTTTCCTCCTCCCTTATTTGAACTACCCACTATCTCTTTAAAGCTACTCTCAAAACTGCAATTATCCGCAGTTACTATTTCACAAGCCTATAGCATCATTACTAATTATAAAGGAAGATTACAGCTGGAATGGAGGACTGGAAGGTGGCTCTTGAATGAAACCAAGAGGAAGGATTTTTTTGCTTTCTGCTGATTATGTGATGTCTTCAGAGAGGCGCGAGTCGAGCAGTTAAGCAAGAAAGGAGCCCTTCAGTTGTTTTTAATGACCTGAACCCACACACATTCACTAACGGCCTGTAATTAGTGTTTCACACACAGCCTGTAGAACATAATGAGTGTTCTTCTGTTGGAAAGCACATTTTCTGCAAATAACCAAATTGGCTGGAATAAAATAGTTCCTAGTGAAGTTGCATGTGCAACCACGTGAAATTTTCACAGATGCTGGTTCCCATTCTGGCCAACCCATGCGTTTACTCCTGGTGAGCACCAGCTGTTGCACCGTCACTGTTACTGTGCTGGTGGATAAAGATATAAGACACTTGGGTAGTTGCAATCGGATTTAAACTAATAGGCTTGATGTGTATTATAATACTAGTAGTCCTAACTGTTCAGACCTGTGTCATTCCATGTCAAATCAACCAAATTTTGGAAACTTCCCCAGCTCAAATGTTTGATTTTGTTAATATTTTTTTTTCTGTAGAAAGACAAACATAAATAGTGACTAAAGCCAAAATATCTAATGTCACACATGTCATATATTTACTGAGTAATCCACTGTTTTGACCCCAAAATGACAGTTTTCACCTGAGATTTGGAGTTAAATTAGAGGGGGGTAAAAATGACTTTAGAAAGATGGCAGCATCATTATTTTATTTTTACACAGAGATTGGTAGGTCTATTAGTAAAATCTGTTGACTTAAGCAATCTTTGTTTCATTATATGCCAACGGTGACAGTTCAAAAATGGCAAAAGCACTTCTTGTCTTTTTTGCCTCAAGTTTGCATGCCTGTAATTCAAGAAGTATTACAGATATCTTAATATCCTTTTAGATTCTGGTTCATAACCAACTGTCCTTTTGGTATCTGCATTTTAAAGGCCCTCAATGTTTCAATCCCAGAGATATGGAGATCTTAATGTGGCTCCATGAGTACACTGGTAAATTGTAAACATTTTCAGTGATCAAAAATCAAATGTGGGTCACTTTGCATACAGCTGATACTTTTTTTTTTTCTTTTGAAGAAGAATATCTGCAGAACAAATAATGTTAAAACTTAGAAATGTGTCATGTTTTTCTATAAACTCAATTGCATAGAACATACCTGTCTGAGTGCCATAAATATTCATTTTCCAAAGTTTGCATGTCTGTAACTCTTAAAGTATTCAAGATATCTTAATATCCTTCTAGATGTTCCTTCTTATTAAACTTTCCTTTGAAATCTTCATTTTCAAGGCCCTATAAAGTTCAGTCCCATAGATGTGGGGATCTCAAAGCAGCTACATGGTCAAATTGTTGAATTTTACCCATTTTCAGTGATTTAAAAACCAAATGTGGTTCACTTTGCACACTTATTGAATTTAAAGAGGAATGTCTGAAGAATAAATAATGTTTAAACTAGATGTATCTTGTTTCCCTCTATCAAAAGAATTGCATATTATAGTGTGTTATGCTTGTACCTTGACTGGTTTAGGCCTGTCATGGACAGCTGACACCCAAAGCTTTTCACTTTCTTCATATTCTTTTTGGTGGTCAATTCACAGCAGTGACAAATGAAATTTTCCACTAAAATTATATTGAACTAGGCTACGTCACACAGTGAAAGCGTGCATTCTCATTGCATGTTTTTGTTTGGTTTTTGCAAAGTGAGTGACGTACTTTACAATGTCAGCTGACACATTGCTAAAGCAATAATTATAATATTGTAGTAGTAGATTGCACACCCTTAACGCTGATATACACAAATATGGCAAAATTTGCATAGATTGACATGATACACAATGTATATATATCATACTGACCGGCCCTAGCAGAAATCTATTCACGTCCAGCACTGCCTTTGCCATTCATATTCAAATTACAAATTAATATTGGTGTGTATTCAATAAACACAATGAAAAGGGCACCTCATGTTACATTTCACAGGAAAATGCTTTGTTACTTAACAAGTCAGCGCTGCTCACATTGTTCTTTGAGAAGCTCTGAAGAAACTTTTCGGGCAGCTTTCCTCCTAAAATAGTTCACTCTGTCTCCATTGATTCAGGAGAAGATGCTAGATGTGTTCATCCTTTTCTCAGAAAGCCATAATGAAAAAGCACTAAAGAACATCTAAGATGGGGAAAACAGAAGAAAAAAAACTTTTGGTCAACATTTAGAAACTTATAAAAAAGCAAAAGCTTTTGTCTCTTGTCTCTCAGGCTTTGTCTTTTGACAGATCACTGACCCTACACACTGTGACAGATCGACATTTTCCCTCTGAGTAACTCCGCTAATCCATCTAACACACACACATGGCCTTCTGTCTCTGACTGTGACCTTGTCAACACTTGTCAGCCCTCCCATGGACGCCATGCGAATCCCAGCGTTCACCTTAACATCTTTTGTTCATCTCCTCTCGCATCCTCACCACAGATAGTCAGTTAAATTGATCAAAAGTGACAAAGACATTTATAATGTTTCAGAAGATTTCTGTTTCAAATAAATGCTGTTCTTTTGAACTTTCCTATTCATCAAAGAATCCTAAAATAAAATTGTCTCCGTTTCCACAAGAATTTTATGCAGCATAACCATTTTCAACATGGATAATAATAAGAAATGTTTCTTGAGCAGCAAATCATCGTATTAGAATGATTCCTCAAGGATCATGTGACATGTGAAGACTGGAGTAATGAATTAGGGATGTGCCCAGAGCCAAATACCTTATTCAGAAAGGCACGGATAATGGCTTCAAAATGAATAACGAATTATACCGAATAATAGAAAAATATTGGCAGACACAGTCACTCCTCATGTTTGCTGGATAACAGAAATGCCACGTCAGCGTATTATACATAAACCTCTAAAATAAAATCACTACGCAATAATGAGTGTGTGCATTTGAGTGTAAACTCTATGAATGAAATGAGTGCAAATCAAACAGTCGAGTTGCCCATCTGTGCATCTCTCAGAAATCAGAGCTTGGCAAGAGTGATAACAACTATAATACTACATCACATTGTCTGCTATTTGATAGGCCCATGTCTATTCAAAAGATTTAAACCTTGTACGATATAAAATGCGAATGAATGAAATAAACACAGAGCGATCGCAAATCAAATAGCCGCGTTGCAGTCTCTGCGCATCTCAGAAACCAGCTTTCTGTCAAGAGTAATATCAACTAAGATGTCCAATCATACACATTTTCTTCTACTTTTATATATCGTAATGTTTTAAACATTGTCTGATATGATAGGCTTCATGATGCCTTGATTTCTCTGTCTCATTCTCTCTTGGAGACGGCAAGCATTTGTTTCTCTATGATTTGTATGCATAGTAAAAGTTGTTTTAGGGCAATTCCATGCAAAGGTCATCCTTAACCATGAAAAAAAAAGCTTTAACCAAAAGAACAAAACCCTTTTTAAGTTGTCCATTTAGCTCTGTAATATACTGTATTAAAGGTGCCAAAGAGGATGTTTTGTTTTATACATTTTTGCAATATTACTTGAAACTGTCTTTACTAACTGATAAAAGACTATTTATTAGGTGCACTGAAAGGAATAATATTAATATACATCATCTGTGCACGAGGTAGGGCCTTAAAAACATCAGCCAATCGTTTACGTGATCATCGCGTAAACGATTGGCCCTCTGGCTTGTCAATCACTGCCATGACGTTCCTTGTGAGAGACGAGCGAGGCTGCACGCTCCAGTAACTTTCCACACTCTACAGGCGCCGCATGCAATGTTTTTATCAGGAGACAGGAGTAACAACTGCAGATTATGAGTAACATGCGGTGAGTCCGACATAATGAATCCACTAACACGACACAGCGAATGCCGGTGGTAAACACTCGTGTTCCAGTACTCGTGCACGAGTTTTGGGAGGCGTTCCCTCGAAATTCTTACGCATGCGCTCATTTCAAAAACTCAGTAACAGTCTTTGGTTTCTCAGTGGACGAAAAGATCCTCTTTAGCACCTTTAATGTGCTCTAACAGAAATTTTCAGAAAATTTCCTTGTTTATCCACCACATATGAGATAAGCAACAATGCTTAAATTAAATTTTCAACCAACCATATTTCATGCTTTTTTTAAAAAAGGGATCAAAGACCCCCCCCCCTTTTTAAACCGTATTTTAACAGTAAGCATTGTGCAGAGAGATGGAGACATGCCTGAGAAATAAACACACTCATTTTGTCATAACAGCACTGCCTGTTGAATTTATAAGGGCTAGAATAAAGAGGTCATGATGCTTCAGTGCTCTGTCATGTCTGTAATGTTTTAACTCCCTGAGGTCTGAAAACGCGCCGACGCGTTTTGCAGGATTTTTTCACATTGCAGCAAAACAGACTTAAAATACTCCGTCATTTCTTGTCATAGAGACAAGTAATATATCAATTGAAACTATAGAATGTCTTCTTTTATTTGTGTACACTCAGAGTAAAAACACAATGTTGTGCTTTTTGTAAAATAAAGAAAACTAACATGATGCGTGATCTCTCCTTTCCCTCTGAATGTCCAATCTGAATGTCCAAAATGAAGTCCAATCTGATAGTTCTCAGAAAATGAACTGTAACTTATGAATACTAATGACAAAAAAATGACACTTACGTCTAAAGAAACGTTGAAATGTCAGGTTTTAAATCGTGCAAGTCAAATCGAAAACAAACATTCTGTGTTTATATAATCTGTATGAAAAGAGAGCCATGTCAGAAGTCTGTGATTCAGCTCATTATCCGCTAATGCGGCCACGCCCACGGAGCGAGCGCTATTCAGACGCAAATTCAGAGGCAATACATGCATTCATCATCTCAATCGTGTATTTATTGTCTTGAAAAGTGTTTATTTGGATGTTAAAGCAATGGTTAGCGATCTCTAGAAACATGCCGTTAGTTCCTAGTTCCTCTACTTCCTTCTTTAATGAATTTGTGGCACTAAAACAGTTTTTTGACAGAGAGCGCCCTCCGGCTGCAAGTATGAATTGAAAATACCATTCCTGAAGATGTCCTTTTCTTCTTGTAGAATGTGTTTGTGGACTAAAGGTCGTACAGAAAGTGCCCTCCGGCTGCAAGTATGAATTGAAAAAACAGTATCCAGCACTCCATAGTGATGACAATAATATTACTTCTCAGTATAGAAAATTCCGGACATCAAATATGATAGGGAATCCATCAATATTTCTCCAAATATGCATGCTTTTAAGCAATAAGCCTATATGAAATGCCATAGAGGTAACATAACTGTTCAGACACGTTTGGCATCACAGAAATACATTTTATTTTCCGGGAATATAATAGAATACCATTATTTTAAATGCTGTAATAATATTTCACAGTATTGCTGTTTATGATGAGCTGAGCACATTATACAGAAGGTTTTTTTTCACAGCCTACCTGACTGAAAGGGCCTTCATTAATATGCAAGTCATTTCAGGTCATTATTATGCCCGATTCTTTATGTCTTCTCAGGTGGTAACAGCGGCCCATTATTCATGCAGATTCACGCCTCCACGCATACTGTGTTTTTTTGACACGCGAAACATGAACACATGTTATATTGCACACTATAAACACAATCAAAGCTTCAAAAAAAACACGAAAAACGGGACCTTTAAGTTGTCCATTTAGGTCTGTAATATACTGTATTAATGTGCTCTAACAGAACTTGTTTATCCACCACATATGAGGTAAGCAGCAATGCTTAAATTAAATTTTCAACCAACCATATTTCATGCTTTAAAAAAATGAATCAAAAACATTACATACATGTTCCTAAACTCTTTTGTAAAGCCTAGTTTGTAAACTGTATTTTACCAGTGTAATGCACTTGTGCATTTAGATGTTTATGGAGACAACTGAAACACACTCATTTTGTCATAACATGTCACTGCCATGTTGAAAACTTATCCAAGGGCTAGAATAAAGAGGTCATGACGCTTCAGTCATGTCCGTAATGTTTTAAAGATTATGTTTGTCATATAACAATTATAAATACAAATAACTTGAAACTTTTGTATACAAAGCTAAATTATGTTTATGCATTTTAGGATCGACAGTTCATTTCACTACTTTGCTCTGAACAACCATAATAAGCCTTACGGACATGAATATTAAATCATATGCATATGACTTGCTTCTTTATATCGCTGTGATCTGTTTCAGGCTTACCGTAAATCAGAACATATCCAATAATCTCAATAATCTTTGTGCTTCATTAGTTTTAATATGAAAAAAGGTTTCCACTTTCATATCCGATCGATTTTTATAACAAAATTCAAACAATAGATGCCGCTTTTTAATATGGCTTGTGACAGATTACTGCAACGCCTCAATTTAAGCAGCAGATCAAGTGCACATGAACCAATCTTCTCTTTCTCTGTGCCAGTTACAGAACAAAATATGAACATCAGAAGGGAGGTCTATGATAAAGTACAACTTATAGAAGAGCATTGTGTCTCATAGGACACTTCCCTCGAGATGTTGTTAATAAATGATTAGCCTATTGATCATAATCCCGCGATCAAGTTGACAAAACAGAAATAAGTTTGCAATAATTTTGACTTGAAATAAAATTTGATCATTTTGACTCAAGACTTATTATTTGAGGTTGTGGATGATTGTTCTGACATAAAATAAGCTTCTTTTTTTTTTTTTTTTTTTACATTTTAGTAGTATTGTTTTAAATAGAAGAATGGACTCGCCCAAAGCACAAGCGCACCACATCTCGAAGCACTGCCTTCAAGGCCATCATTTAGAAGTATTTTTTTAGAAAAGACTGCTTTGCCACCACAGGAATAAATTACATTTTAAAATGTATTCAAACAATAAATAGTTAAGTTTTAAATTGTAATAATATTTCATAATATTACAGTTTTTACTGTGTTTATGATCAAATAAATGAAGCCTTGGTGAGCAGAAGAGACTTCTTTCACAAATGTTTGAATGGTACTATATGCTGTGATGACCTGTACTAGTAGAGTTTGCCCATTTTTCGTGATCCAGTTAATTCCCAATAGATAAAATACAGTCACCCTACATGTTTTTTTCTCATTGAATGTCCTGTTTGACTAGGAAATGAGTCGCGTTACAGCAGTAAAATCTGTTGCCAATGCTGTTTCATCTCTTCAAGTATGCCCAAGGGGGCCATGTGCTTTTAATGTGTTGGCCAAACATTCACATTCACATGCTTGCATTCTGCCCTAAAATGCAGCAGCACATTTGATCCCTCCACAAAACCTTTATTTCAGTAAAGCCAAGCTTTACTAAGTCACCCAGTGCCATTGTGAGGTTGACATAAGCCTACATAATGCCCGTACTGAGACAGTAGCATGCATTGACCTTCAGGACCGCCACAGAGAGTTAAACCATGAATTAAACATGAGCTCATCTGAGTTCTGTTAACAAGTACAATGGGGGTTTGGTGGTGGTTATTAGGCGGGATGTTAAACATCAGCTCTCTCTCTCTCTCTCTCTCATGCTCACTCGCTCGCTCTCGTCCTCTTTGTGCCCTATTTGCTGTAATTCTGTAGTCATGAGCATTTGGCATGCTGATCCCTGTTCCCTGTTGGTCAATAAGTCATTGCTGGCTGTAATGATGTACTAATCCATTTCTATCCTGTCTCTCTCTCTGTAGTGACGGGCAGCTGTCAGGATTGAGGATGGATGAGTTACAGGATGTGCAGTTGACTGAGATCAAACCCCTCCTGACAGACAAGGTAAGTTCTCTCTCACACACACACACACACACACACACACACACACACACACACACACACACACACACACACACACACACACACACACACACACACACACACACACACACACACACACACATTGATACAAATGTCTGATTTTGAATGTCAGAGCTTCCCCTCTCTATCTTTAACTAAATCTCACCCCACTACTCCAGTTCTCTCACTCTGATTAGCAGAGTCGATCCCAGGCTCCTCGAGGCACTCGTTTCAGGGCCAGTTTCCCTTGGATACCGAGCTGTACCGGAGCAATGAGATCAGAGTGATGATGTATGAATGTCATCGGATCCTGATCTCAGTCGCTGAAATCACCAGCATCAAATAGAGCCAGAAATGAGCTGGCGTTAGAAAAGAGCTTACGTGTGTGTACTGTCTAAAGTATGCATACTCTTTTGTTTGCTCCTTGTTTCTCTCTGAACTGTCTCAGATAAAGCCTGACATATAAAGTAGTAGTCATAAAAATGTCTAATTATTTGAAATGGAACTTTTTATTTTGCAAATATATACACCAATCAGGCATAACATTATGAGCACAGATAGGTGAAGTAAATAACACTGATTATCTCTTCATCACAGCACCTGTTAGTGGGTGGATATATTAGGCAGCAAGTGCACATTTTGTCCTCAAAGTTGATGCATTAGAAGCAGGAGAAATGGGCAAGTGTAAGGATTTGAGTGAGTTTGACAAGAGCCAAATTGTGATGGCTAGACGACTGGGTCAGAGCATCTCCAAAACTGCAGCTCTTGTTGGGGTGTTCCCGGTCTGCAGTGGTCAGTATTAGGGCTGCACGATTTGGGGAAAATGTCATATTGCGATTATTGAGGTCAATATTGCGATTGCGATTTGCGATAGCGATATAATAAACAAATAGTATCATGAGTCATCTTGCTTGGTTCTCAATGAAAATACACACACAGATTACTGATAATGCTGAAATGTGTATTTCTCAACTCAAACTAGCAACAACAGCAAACAAATGCACAGCGTTTTCAAATTAAAATATTTTTATGAAATTAAATAACTGAAATGTGTATCTTCTGCATTACTGCAAACTTGTTAGCAACAACATCAAACAAATGCACAATAGTTTTCAAATTAAAATATTTTTATGAAATTAAATAAATCTTTGCATACTGCAAACTTGTTATAATCCCATTTAAGATATTTGTTTCTTTACTAATCTGTAGTGGTTCAACGGATCACAAAACTCACAGTTCGGATCACATCACGGTTATGACGTCACAGATCGGATCATACTTCGGATCAGCACAAAAAAAAATAAAAAATTAGATGGGGGTAACTTAACTTTGCATTTATTACTTAGCTCACTTAAACTATTCTGATACCATAGCATAAACTGCTAGCCTAAATAATACATTATTAAAGGCAAGTGAACAGACTGTAAAAAGAACAAATACTGTACACCAATTACAACAAGCATAGATAAATACTACATAAAGTTACAAATAAAGTATAAGGTCTAACTGTAGTATTAATTTTCATGCACAGAAATGTAATAATTAAATGTAAAATGACACTGTTCATTGTATAAATTTAATATATATTAATCTTCGTTAAAGCTGTGTTTTGTTGTTTGATTTACATGACAGACAACAGCAGGTATTTATAGGTTGCTGTCACTTTAAGAGTAAGACATGCACGCACACATCGGACAGATATACATCCGAATTCTCACCTCGTTCAATTAAGACATAACTGAATGTGTTTACATGAATACTTGCTGAAGGGGTATTTTGACTGACATAATGCGTGTATGTGACCATCCAAGTGCACTGAGGACGCGAAAGAGAAATCAATTTGGAGTTCGCGAGCTATAACGTGCCTCTCTCTCTCTCTCTCTGTGCGCGCGAGCCTTGTGTGTATGTGCGTCATGTGCGCACCGATAACAGCGCTGCGTGCGATACCGAATTAAATCCTCTTTCCTCTTCAACCACTACTAATCTGGGTTTATAATCTTATAGCCAAAATATCGCCATATAACAGAGGTAGCGTTTTTTCTTGCCACCAGTTCAGTGACCGTTTGCTCCGCATCCATCTTTACCCGTTCTCTGCGCTGCACGCCGGAAAAGTCATGACCATGCGCGCCACACATGCCACTGCCTAAACTGAAACTGACTGGTCTTCTTTTTATTAGCAGTGTATAAAATGGGCAAACAGCTCTCAGATAATGGGTTGTTGTGTCCACACATGTATTTTTTTATTTTTTTAATTAACTTATTATTATTTTATTTCATAAAATCGCAGCATTTTGCGTCATATAATCGCACAAGCTTGACATCGCGATTGCGATTGCGATTGCGATATGATTAATCGTGCAGCTCTAGTCAGTATCTATCAAAAGTGCTCCAAGGAAGGAACAGTTGTGAACCGGCGACAGGGTCATGGGCGGCCAAGGCTCATTGATGCACGTGGGGAGTGAAGGCTGGCCCGTGTGGTCCGATTCAACAGAGGAGCGACTGTAGCTCAAATTGCTCAAGAAGTTAATGCTTGTTCTGATAGAAAGATATCAGAATAGCCAGTGCATCAGTTTGTTGCGTATGGAGCTGCATAGCTGCAGACCAGTCAGGGTGCCCATGCTGACCCTGGGTGCCTGGACTACGGAGCAATGTAAGAAGGTGGCCTGGTCTGATGAATCACGTTTTCTTTTACATCACGTGGATGGCCGGGTGCGTGTGCATCGCTTACCTGGGGAACACATGGCACAAGGATGCACTATGGGAAGAAGGCAAGCCGGCGGAGGCAGTGTGATGCTTTGGGCAATGTTCTGCTGGGGAACCTTGGGTCCTGCCATCCATGTGGATGATACTTTGACATGTACCACCATGGACGTGCACAGACATTTTGGGGGGCCGGGGCTCAAGTGGAAAAAAGGGCACTTCTCAAAATTATTTATTTAAAAAAAATAAACAAAATGGTAAATATATTAACACAACTCTGATTTGCTCAACAATTTTAATTCCCTCACACTCGTGCAATTGTTTTATACTCAGATTTCTACAAAATAATCAGTTCACACAGAGACGGCCTTTTTTCATATTCACTAGGTTTATCACAAGAGCAGGCAACAGCAAAGGAAACTATGCCACAATGTGCATGTTTTATAAAATACTATTTTCAACCATTTTCATTTTGAGATTTTGGTCTATTTTTGCTTCCATGTCTTTTTACTCTAATGGAAAGAAAACTTCCAAAATACACATTTAGATGGTGGTTGTTTTAAGCCTACTACACCCGTCTCTTTGCATCTGTAGATTTTTTTTTCTAAATTAACCAAAACAAGCTACTTCATATTTAAACACATCAAGAGTCTATTCCCTTGAAATGATAGCGCTATGCTGTATTATGATTTTTTTTTAATGGTTTTAATTAATCGTGCATCCTTAGAAAACTGTCTAATAATGCGGTTCATGCATTCACTTCTGTGGAATGCTCCACTTCCGGTATTGACACTTGACAGGCCAAAAAATATCTTTACCATGGTTCAAAATGCATGTTATAGCACATTAAAATAATTGAAATTATAATATGACATAAACTGCATTAGTATCAAATCAGGCAGATGCGTTGCTGGTGGACAAATAAATTAATGCGGCATTGAACACGTATAAATAATCTCACCCTTCAATAGCCAAAACTTTCATATGTTTGTGAACATACATAGTCTACCTGAAAGTGATGCATGGGATTCATCTTGGGCTTTTTTACTTTTTGCGCTTTCTCATTGCCAGACAGCTGTTATCTTTCTGGGTGTCAGCCAGCAGCAAACATGAGGTGGGGCGGGGCACGCATGCGGGCATAAATGGCGTGTGGCGTGCGTTTACCGTAAAATGCATTCATTTTTTTGTTCTATTTATGTTTATGTTAATATTAATATAGAATGAAAGTGCTCATTTATTTATAAAAAAAAAAAAAGCACTTTCTTTCAAGGAAGAAAAAGGGCAGGTGCTCAAGCCCCCTGTGATGTCTGTGTGTACGTGCCTGCGTACCACCTACCTAAGCATTGTTGCAGACCATTTACATGCTTTCATGGAAACGGTATTCCCTGGTGGCTGTGGCCTGTTTCAGCAGGATAATGCTCCTGCCACAAAGCAAAAATGGTTCAGGAATAGTTTGAGGAGCACAACAACGAGTTTGAGGTGTTGACTTGGCCTCCAAATTCCCCAGATCTCAATACAATCGAGCATCTGTGGGATGTGCTGAACAAACAAGTCCGATCCATGGAGGCTCCACCTCACAACTTACAGGACTTAAAGGATCTGCTGCTAACATCTTGGTGCAGATACCACAGCACACCTTCAGGGGTCTAGAGGAGTCCATGCCTCGACGGGTCAGGGCTGTTGAGGCAGCAAAAGGAGGACCAACACAATATTAGGAAGGTGGTCAAAATGTTATGCCTGATCGGTGTGTGTATATCTTTAAAAAAAAAGTTATGTATGTGTTTTTGTTGAGTATCAGGCTATTATGGCTCATATTGTAAGACGATGAGAATATGGAGCTCATACTTCAGGGAAAAAACACTATTTTATTCAAAAGAACCAACTGGGCGTTTTAACAATTATACTAAAAGACCTTTTACTTGCTAAAAAAAAAAGTATAAACTATCAATCAGATGAAGAAAGCCTTTAGAGGATTGTGTACAACAGGCAAGTTTTGATCATGTTGGTAATTTACAAGCTTTAGAAATTTGTGTATCAAATGTAATACAGTAGGCTTTATACGGTTAAATTATGAATTGCAAAGACTTGTTCTGTACTTTATTTACATGACAACTCAAGAGTGACAACTGCTTTCTACTGAATTCAGTCACACAAACTGGAGCAGATTACAAAATTCCCTCTATGGAATTAAACTCAAAGTATACTTTGATTTTTACATGTACTCTATGGTAAGTGTACAGTGCATGTGACATTAATTTCATCATAAGGATAGCATGTGTGCAGCTCAGTGTCTGTGCACTCAGCCCGTGGAAATTTTTTATTTTTTTTTTATTTTTTTATTTTTTTTAGTTTGCACCAGGCTATTGTTTCAGTCTAAAAAAACAAACAAAAAAGAGACAAAATAACATACAAACAAAGAATAAACACCCATGTTGACTACCTGAAAAAGTAAAATAGCAGCCCTCTGGGACTTTTGCCTGGAAAATCCAGCCTCACCAGCGGATGAGTCTGGTCGGCCATTGAATCAATTCGATTTCTAGGGCGGAGCAAATCCGAGCAAACAGGAAGTGGAGTAAACCAATCAGAGAAGGGCAGAATGACGTTAGCAAAGCGACAAGAGAGTCAACACGAAAAGTAAATAATGTGTTTTTGGTCATTTAAAACTGAATTCACGGCTGAATAGAACAAACTCTCGGGTCTCCCGTGCTCAGTCTTTGTTGATATGAAGGGACTTTCGCCGACTAGAGTGACGCTGTTTGCGTCACTGAAATAAACTAATCTGATTGCACGGTACGGTTTGGACTTGACTCGAATCGCGACGGAGGGCAGACTGACCAGACTGATATATCTTGTAGAAGATATGTCATTCTGGACTTGCCAGGCAACTGGACTTACCATTGGTCAAAAAAATATTTTTGAGATGACTTTTTCCCTAGGGTTTCTGTGGGTCTTAAAGTCCTAATTTCACAATTACACAAATAAAGGCTTTAAAGTCATTAAATGTTGCATGCATTGCAAAAAAAAAAAAGAATATTTTTGTCCTATTTTCTTGAAAGTCTTGAAAAACTGAACAAAATAATTGAGTTTAAGTGTAGAACAAGAACATTGTTCTTTGTCAATGACTTAGGAAAACTTCCCTTTGAATTAAGTTTAAGCATCTCTTGATTTTAAGAATATTTAGACATTTTCATCGGAAAACAAGATAAAAAATACTGAGGAAGAACAACTCTGATCAGAAAAAGTAAAAGATATTTCTGTATTCTAGTGGTTGGGAGCAGAGATATTCAAGCTTTTTTTTTTTTTTTTTTTTTTTTTTTTTTTGAAGTTGGATTCTGTTGGAAGCTGTATTTTCAAACTCTGAGGTGTTGCTAATAGAACTCATTGTGTTTCTTCTACATTCAGATATAGAGAACATATTGACATAGTGTTCCCCTTCAGTTTATTCCTTACATTTTCTTCACTTGGTCTTAAAAAGGTCTTTAAAAACGTTTTAAATTTACCTTCATAAAACCTGCAGAAACCCTGAATTCCTTCATGAAAACTCAGACACAACAATTCAGACAGTTAAATCATCACACAACTCTGATGAAATTTGGCCATTTTGTGACACAATACAATGATATGTTCAAGTGGTTACAGCAGTTTTTTAATGTTGATATTTTGAATAGTAATGGCATGTGGAAGTGTAAATCTGTCTCTGTTTTCTGCTTGTGATTAGCTCACCTGCGACTGATGTTAATGCCAGGTGTAACATGGGCCATTGTGGCTTGCATGATCTGGTGTTTTACCGTCACATGCTTAACCCTTTAGACCGACACAGCTGATCTCTTTCTCTCTCTTCTCTTCTCTGTTGATCTTTCCACACAGAATGGACAGAACTTCCAGGACTTTGATTGTCAGGTAAGAGTCTCTTGTGATCATTAGGCCTTCATGTACTCCATATGGCCTCCTGAAGCATCCAGCCACAGTCATTAATCTACTCCTGCACTATTGCTTCATATCCCAGCGTGGTGTGATGGTGAAAGCTTCTTGACCTGTACTTCACTGTAGAGCAGTGAAATTCACTCTTGTGTCTCTTTGTTTTTCTGTGGGTGTGTGGGAGTGTTTGTGGGTGGTGAGTTGAGCTTCTGTGTGTTATCTGCTGAAGAGCAGGATTTGACTCAGGATCTTAGCACACTTCATTATCATATGTTTATTCCACTATTATTGCTCCTCGCTTCATTGTTTTTTTTATTATTATTATTTGCTCCAGTGGCAATCATTCAGATGATTCAGTATACACAAAATATTTCCTATAAGAATGCAGTAACAATTTTCAGATTTTAATGCAATGCAAACATGCAAATTTCCATGCTACCTACACAATTTCAAATTTGTAATTACTAAAAACTATAATAAAATGATGAAAATTGAAATCAGATTTTAAACTGGGCCAACTTGCAAATTAGTTCAATCAAATTTCTGCTTTCAAAGAGTCTTGTAAATTTGTCTGAAACTATGTGTGCTGCCGTTTTGACCAGGTCTCCCTGGAAGAAGAGATTATGATATCTCTATGGGATTTTCCTGGATAAATAAAGGATAAATAAATCAGTATTTAAGTAGTTAAATTTATAATCAGTTGTTAAACAACAAAAAATTACTAAATAAAAATAACATGTTCTCTTTTTTTATTGATTTGTGTCTGTCTGTATTTTTTTTATTGTTATATATGATTTCATGTGGGATTAAGCAAAAATTTTGTGTATGGTTTGTGAGTAGCATTGTTCCCTTTTGTTTCCTGTTCACTCACCATTGACTCTATGGGGTAACATTTCTCCAACCAATCCAAAAGCCCTTATAGAATCACGCCATTTTGCCTATAACTGACCAATGGTGTTGAAGCACAGCGGTGCAAAACACCATTTACTCTTCAGCCTTCAGTTGTCCTGATGATTACAATTTTTTTTTATTAGGATTTTGGCACATTTAACTGCTCATTTCAGTTGTTTATTCTCCTACCCTAGGCTCTATCTTTTCCACATTGCTGTTAGTGCTGCTCACCAGCTCTTCATTATTCATTGTCCTCTCCATTCTCTTAAACCTGATTAGATTGACATCTGAGCCCCAGCAGGTGTAGGGCAGTTGTAGTCCAATTTCACCCAGGAAAAAGCAAGTCCTAAAGGCCGTGACACACCAAGCTAACGTCAAAGAACTAGTGGCTGCGAAAGCCGTCTTTGTCGCCTTGCATCAGAAAAAGCTGCGCTTGCACACACCAAAAAGACTACAGGCGACTGTCAAATAGCACGTGTGTTCTGTGCCTTAATGTAAAGAAATAACTGTCTATAGCAGAAGGTATCAATAGTCTATATTCATCATTCAAAAAGGAAAACCAAAACTAGGACTGCAGATATAGAAACCGTAAACAAAATGGTGCTTGCTTACCATTTTAAATATTAATCATGCTGATGACTTTCTTCATTCCAGGCAGCTCATGTTGTTATTAAAATATTTGCATATTGGAATGCTCAGGTAAAATGACCTAAAATTAGAGCAGCCTTCAGATTGTGCCTTCTCGACTTTGCTTGCTTTCATCACTTTCGCTTTTATTGACTCGTTCGCTAAACTGAACAGCCATTCAGAGTGATCTCTCTCACCAATGACCCCGATTTCGATTCAACATGCTGAATTGGGTGTACTGCTCCTGACTTGAGCCCGACAAGACCCGATGTGTGGAACACACCGCAAAACTAGCCTGACAGTTGCTCACCGACAGTCGAAGGTTGGGTTGGTGTGTCACAGCTCTAAGGGACATGAGGAGTTTATCAAGAAAAGTAAGTGTTCTCCGTCCTCCTTTAAGATGAGATGCCACAAGCATAAGTGAGTTTGACTAGATTTAACAATTTTGACTTTCCACAGCATTTTGCGAATTCCAGAAAACTACCAAACTTTTGGAGAACATCAAAAAATAATGGAGAACATCTAAAATAATAGCCAACAAATGTAAAATTGATTGTTTTTACATAGTAAATTAGCATAAGTGTAATTTTTAATGGCCATTTTCTTAAAGTGATATTTTCTTTTTTTTTGCTGGTGTTTTTTTTTATTTTTTTTTTTTATTACCATTTTACAGGAATTTCTTTGTATCATTTTTTTTTTTTGTTTTAACATACATAATGCACGATTTGCATATTGTATTAACTGAATGGGTGAGGCCACCAATATTTAAAAAAACTTTAAGGAAATTGTGACAATTTACAATAAGGTTTCATTATTTAACATGGACTAAGAATGAACAATACTTCTACAGCATTTAAATATGCACCATGAATATGCAAATTAGCCCCACCTCCACTCAATCACACAAAATCAGTCAGAATACCTGATCCACTCGGTCAATTTTACTGTAGTAAACGCTACATGATGGCAAGTGGAAATACTAGTTTAATTTCTTCCATAGATGTTTGAACCGGAAACTGATTCAGAAGAAGTGGAAGAGTGAATTATACAGGCTCGTCTACATGTCGATGTATCAAAATGGAAATGCATTTTATGTATTGCTCTCTACAACGTTGGGCACATAATGTTAATTAATATGACTAGCCTTTTGCTTGACTATGTTATCAAACAGCTAATGATGTGTTGCTTATCTTAAATAAACCATGTTTCCGTTCACCGTCTCAGAGTCAGACAGCTGCCTTCTAACAAACCGTATCCTTAGAAACACTTTGAACAACTCAGACGTCAGTGGAGAAAGGCATATAGTTCATCATAACATTGTAATATACATCACACACCAGCTATATTGCTAAATCTATCCAATTTTTCATATCAGCAGTAAAATATACCTGGATAACCTGGCTTCTTTTGAGAAGCTTCTTTTAATACTCACTGAAAATACTACTGACTTATGAATTTGCACATGACTTATGAATCTGCATATTAAAAACACCACATAGACATATAAACAACATTAAAAACCTAATTTTGACTTGAAGGCCAAGATATAAAAGAGTGGGAGACTTCATTCATTGTCTTACACTCTGCAGTGCTTTTGTGCTTCTGTATGACTGTCTGAACTTTCTTGCAAGAAATAAAACCTTTTGAAAGACATTTGGACGAGTTTGTCTCTTATGCAGTAAGAGTCAGTTTTGTTTTTGCCACAACAGTTAACAAATTAGACTTTTTGTAAAGTGTTACCAAGGAAATGGAAAAATTGTAACCTAAACAAGTAGTATTGTAGTACTTCCCCTTAAAGGTGCCCAAGAATCAAAAATTGAATTTACCTCGGCATAGTTGAATAACAAGAGTTCAGTACATGGAAATGACATACAGTGAGTCTCAAACACCATTGTTTCCTCCTTCTTATATAAATCTCATTTGTTTAAAAGACCTCCGGAAAACAGGCGAATCTCAACATAACACCGACTGTTGCGTAACAGTCGGGATCATTAATATGTGTGCCCCCAATATTTGCATATGTCAGCTCATGTTCAAGGCATTACAGAAGGGCAGCCAGTATTAACGTCTGGATCTGTGCACAGCTGAATCATCAGACTAGGTAAGCAAGCAAGAACAATAGCGAAAAATGGCAGATGGAGCATTAATAACTGACATGATCCATGCTTGCATGATATTTTTAGTGATATTTGTGAATTGTCTTTCTAAATGTTTCGTTAGCATGTTGCTAATGTACTGTTAAATGTGGTTAAAGTTACCATTGTTTCTTACTGTATTCACGGAGACAAGAGCCGTCGCTATTTTCACTTTTAAACACTTGCAGTCTGTATAATTCATAAACACAACTTCATTCTTTATACATTTCTCCAACAGTGTGTAATGTTAGCTTTAGCCACGGAGCACTATCAAACTCATACAGAATCAAATGTAAACATCCAAATAAATACTATACTCACATGATACAATCCATGCATGCAGCATGCATGAGGAACATCTTGTAAAGATCCATTTGAGGGTTATATTAGCTGTGTGAACTTTGTTTATGCACTGTATAACTGCACTTATAGTCGAGAGCTCGGAGGGCAGGGAGTGAGAGATTTAACCCTTGGAGTTGAGGCTGATTTGGGGCCTGGAGAAGTTTTGACATGCCCTAATTTGTGCTTTTTTCAGTTGTTCATAAACATATTTGACACAGCCATTACACTGTATCAGCACAAATAGGCTCATAATATGTAAACATGTGTGTACATGTTTGTGTTTTTGAAGGAATAACGTTATGCGTGGTTACTGAAAAAACAAAAAATAAGTCACTGATTAAGGCCAATAAAAGTAATTAAATCTGTGTTCCAAACTTTTGGGTATTGAAGGTTGTAGACTAGAGTTTTTGCTTCAAAATTATGTAAAAATTATGCTGACTACTCTTTCATTTATAACAATATACTGATTTAGTTTTTTAAGACACTTTTTGCAAGAAACACGGAGCGAGGAGGCTGAATCTCATGGCTCATTCTCACCTGTGAAGACAAAAGAATTGAATAGTAATGATGAAAAGACTTGCATATTAAGAGGCATTTCAGTCAGGTAGCTGTGAAAAAAAACTTCTGTGATGTCTCAAGCTCATCATGGTAATGAAACATACAGAAAAAATACAATATAAAAATGGTTTTATATTATACTTTAAAATATAATGTATTTCTGTGATGCAAAGAGTCTGAATATAGGCTTTTAGTTTAAAAATCACATTTGAGAAATATAGGATTCTCATATGTTTATGTCAATTTTCTATACAGAGGAGTTATTTTTTATTTAATATTCATGTTATCTCATGAGCGCTGGTGTTTGCAATTCATACTGCAGCCAGGGCGCTCTGTGCATTTTGTCCACAAATTCACCTAAGAAGAAGACGAATTCCAGATGGTGTTTCCATCATTACAGCCGGAGGGGTAAAGAAACAAAAAACTCACTTAAAACTTATCAATAGAAGAAACAAACAGAATTACTGAATGTCTTGATGCTAACCATGGCTTTTTTCCAGATAACAATTTTCAAGGCAATAAATGACATTTCAACGTTTTGTTAGACATAAGTATGAATTTTTTGATTGCATTCACTAGTTACACTTCACTGAACTATCAGATTGGACTTCGTTCAGAGGGAGATGAGAGATCACGCATCATGTTAGTTTTCTTTATTTTACAAAAAGCACAACATTTTGTTTTACTCTGAGTATACAAATAAAAGAGATATTCTATAGTTCCAATTGGTATTACTTAGTCTCTATGACAAAAAATGCAGAGTATTTTAAGGGAGAAAAAAACCCTGCAAAACGCGCCGGCGCGTTTTTAGAGATTTAAAGGGGCAGCGCAGCCTGAATCGGTGCATAGTTAATGATGCCCCAAAATAGGCAGTTAAAATCTACGGGGTATTTTGAGCTGAAACTTCACAGACACATTCAGGGGACACTTATATTACATCTTTTGAAAAGACGTTCTACGGCACCTTTAACTGTTGACTCTGACTTTCAGTTCTTTCAGCTCCTTATAGTATTAAAGAGGCTCATTTATCTGAGGTTCGATCTGCACTCTTTAAGTGAGTCTCATTTGGAGTATTTTTAGAGTGTGGTGAATTACACAGTAATTTGTCATAATGTGCACTCGCGAGGATCATGCCAGCACTCACAGGTTTAAATTTAGCCTCGCCAGGTACATCAGCTGGCCGTGCAGATCGGCATCTCAGGTGAGAGTTACATGATCATCACATTCACAAACCTGAGAGGATGCTGAATGTGTTACTACACATACGGATGGAATATAGAAAAGGATAATGAGGAGAGATGGGTGAAGAGAGTCGTGAACCATAGTGTTTCTTGTGTTTCAGTGTAAAAGCTGATCTTTTTTCTATTGGGTTTCTACTAGAGCTGGTAACTATGCAACAGGAGGACTTGGACTGTTACATAACATAACGTCTCTGAACTCCTCTGAAGGGAGAAAGAGGAAATTACTGTAAGAGTGAACTAGAGTAAATCTTTAGAAACTAAACTGCCTGAAGAGTCCAGGCTTAACGGTTCCCTGAAAGCCACATAATGCCTGATGATATTAATTTTTCTTTAAAGCTTTTATAGTACCCAGCATTTTGAAGAGCAGTTGCTATGGTGACGGTGTGGATGTTGGCTGGTGGTTTAGTGTGAGATGTGAATGGGTCTCTTGTGGATGACGTAAGCTGACACCTGTTGGGCTTCTCCAGAAGAGGGCAGTGTAAATACATGTAACAGACAAGCTGTTCTCACAAAACATGTTGAATTATGTTTGGTGGTTGTTTGATTTGCACTGTTTGTTTTTTTTAAATGAGTAACTTTGCGCAAATGACATCTGTTCTGTTAATGCCATTTAGTCTTCTGGCCAAACAAATGGCAAACAGCATCATTAAGTATGTGAGCTTGTTTTTCTCTCTCTCTGTGTAGCTGATAACACAGCATTGGTTCTGTAGGGGTATGGCATTGGTCACATGGCACACGGGGCAGCGGATGTGCTTAGTCAGGCGTGATGTTCACTCTACCAGAAAAGGACAGGCACAAGAGATGACCATTGTATCTGCTGTATGCAACATTTTTTTTTTTTTTTTCCTTTTGCTCGTAAACAAAAACATGTTTACAAGTTATGAGTTTAATCTGTAGCAGCAATTATGTAATGTACAAAGCTGGTGATATAAGGTACGAGAGACTGCACGCTATGCCAATTTTCCCCCACAGTTACAATCTCGAGTGCCTTATTGCTTTTGAAAGACTGTTACTACTGTAATTTGTGTCCTTACTATTTTTATTTATCAAAACATTTTACTTCCTTTCAGGGCTGTGTGATTGATTCATTACGATTTCGAAATCCAACAAATATAAAAACAAAATAATCGAGATAAAACTATTATTTCACAATGATGCTCTCTTTTTGTCTTGTGTTATCTGTCCCTTTCCTCTTTTATCCCTCCCTCAAAGCTCAGACTCGCTCCTCATCAGGCTCTGGCATGATGATTTAAATTTATATTATTTATTTGAATTAGTATACATGTATTTATTTATTATATATTATTTATATATTATTTTTTAATCATTATTATTATTATTATTATTATTATTATTTATTATTATTATAAATTATTATCCACTGTTTAAAAGACAGTTTTTATAAAATTAAAAAAAAAATATTATGGTTCAAATCAATGAGTAATTTATTTTGTAATAAATAGTAATTTATTTTATAATTTAATATAGTAATTTATTTTATAATGTATTCACCCTCAAGCCATGCTAGGTGTGTATGACTATCTTTTTTTCAGACAAACATAATCAGAGTTTTTTTATATATATATATATCCTGGCTCTTCCAAGCTTTATAATGGTAGTGTATGGCGCTCACAATTTTGGAGCCCAAAAAACTGCATCCATCCATCGTAAAAGATATCCATACGGCTCCAGGGGGTTAATAAAGGCCTTCTGAAGTGAAGTGATGGGTTTTTGTAAGAAAAATGTCCATATTTAAAACGTTATCTAAAATAACTAGCTTCCGGCAGACGACTGTATGCATACTGCACAAGTCGGCTTGTGTCACAAGTAACCCGTTACGTGATGTATGACATAGGATGTAGGAGTATCATAAGCTTAGACACCTCTCGCGGTTTAAACAAATAAGGCTGTACAATAAACTCAAGCTCCTCTTCTCTTATATCGAAATCCTCCAACATTTCTTAAAATTTCTCATTTTAAACTTGCAATTCATGACTGGTGTTTTCTTTTTCTCTATCCTCTGTGCTTCCGCGTTTGTGCGTCATGCGTTGGGTCAGAGGTTACTCTTCCACCATTACTCGACTTAATGGGGTATGGTATTATTATAAAGTTTGAAATATGGATATTTCTCTTACAAAAACCCATCACTTCGCTTCAGAAGGCCTTTAGTAACCCCTGAAGCTGTATGGATTACTTTTATGATGGATAAATGTATATGTTGGGCTTCAAAATCATGAGCACCATTCACTACCATTATAAAGCTTGTAAGCTTGTTTTTAAATACAACTCTGATTGTGTTCGTCTGAAAGAAGATAGTCATATACACCTAGGATGGCTTGAGGGTGAGTAAATCATGGGGTAATTCTCATTTTTGGGTGAACTATACCTTTAAGATTTTTTTTTTTTGCCATAATTGAGCAGCACTACTTCCTTTAGAAAATATAGTAATTAAACTACAGTTAATAGTTGTCCTCAATTGGTGCTATACAGTTATGTGACAAAGTATTTCAATACTGTGTATTTTAGCATGATATTTGCATGCGAGTATCAGAATATCTATTTTATAATGATGTTTGAGCCTATGCAGGTCAGAGAATAGCATTTGTCTTAGTTCATGATACCTACAGTAATGCATTAACTAATGTGAACAAAATTTAACCTTTTTGTGTTGCCAAGTATGCTTGCCGCAATAGACATTTTGTGAGGAGGCCTGTAGTGTGGCGATGCATGCTGCCCTCTGTGAGTCATAAGGAGTATTGCGTTCTCTTAACATCATGTCTAGTAGTTGTCAGACAGTGAAGAGGCAGAGCTGACATTTTAATGTCTGAGATCAAAACTCTCTGGCTCTCTCATCTCTGTTTGACAGCGTATCAGATTTGGAGCATCCTCAACTGCTGCTGTGGCAGGATACACCTGTTGCTTGATGTGGCTGCTGTCAAGCACACACGCTTGCATACAGTTACACTGATCAGGGGTGTGTTCCAGCACTGGGGTGTACACGCGTGGGCCGCTGCACAGGGGGCTTTCTTTACACTTTGTGAGTGGAGGGAAATCCTTGTTCTCCCCACTCTCTCATCCATCAGAACCTCAGGTGCATCCTGGGACAAGGTTACACCGAGTGAAATGTCAAGGGTTAACCCATCTTTTTGGGTTATGTTCATAGGCTTATAAACGTTAGATATGGTTAAAGATCAGGATCACTTACATTCTTGATCATTATGCAGGTTTTATTCATCATATGCTTGTGATCCTCATGGCCTTTAACAGTACACAGGCTTTTTGTTGTGTTTTTATTGTTCAAACGGGGTTGGAGTGATTGGAAATTTGCATCACAGAATGTGATGATTTCATTACAGGAACAAAATTAATTATGATATAATATTTACTTACAGTGGTTTGTGTTTCTTAAAGGTCTGTTTCCATCAGAGGTCATGGTAATTACAGTGCGTTCAGAAAGTCTTCATTATTTCAGTTTTTTTTGTTTCAGGATTATGCTAAAAATTAAGGCACGACACCCCAGGTGAATAGGGTAAAAAAAAAAAAATGAACTAATAGATATCACCATACTTCAACTGTTGATTGATTACATTAGGAATTACAAACATTTTTGTATTACAAATGCTCTGAAATGTTGTTTAAATATGCAAATAAGGTGTAATCTAATTAAATAAGCACTAATTTGCATATATTTCTTGAATAAAAATCTGAACATTGGATGAAGTCAGGTTCAGAATTCTTGTTTGTTTTTTTGTTTGACAGTCAAAGGTTTTTACATAGGGGATTTTGGATTTCTATTTTCATCACTCCATAAATCAGAAAATAGTCAAAAGCCAGAAAACAAATTAGGAAAAAAAATGATAAAATCAGGCAAATTAAATATGAACAAACCCCTCTGTAAAAACCTTCAGAATATAGATATGAATAAAACTGTTAAAGTTTGGTGTATGTAAGTTCTGCTGAAGTGGAGATTTCTGACTGCTGGTGATGCAGGTGAAAAAAACTCATTTTAAAGAAAACGTCCTTTAAAGATATGTACTGTAATCGAAACCTACAGGAGCAAATAGATAAAGTGCTATAAAAGATACACTTAAACGTGTATTTTGGATGTTTTCTTTCCACTAATCTGAAAAAAACACTTTGTGAACAGCCAAAAAGCCCAAAAATCTCAAAATTGACAGATGCATGTTTTTTAGCCTGTAGTGTCTCCTCTTAAATTATTTGGTAACACTTCATATTAGGTTTTTTTAACTACTATGTACATACATCAAAAAAATTGTTAGGTGTGATGTACTTATTGTGTTCGTGTTATATTGCAAAACGCTTTGCTGTTATTGAGGTGGGATACGGGTGAGGTTAGGGACAGGTTTTGTGGTTAGTTAGGTTTAAGGGTGGGTTATGGGGTAAGGAAAAGGTCAACATTGCATTCATAGATGTAATTACCAAAATTAATTACAGCTGTAATTACATGCAGGAATTTTAAAATGTAAGTACAATATAAAAACATGTATGAACACAAAGTGTAACCGGCAATTTTTAACCAACTTTGTATTGTTACATTGTCAGTAGTGTATGTAAATGAACAATGTTTACTCATTCTCCATGTTTCTTGGGCCGAGAAATTCATGTTCATTTGTTAGCAAAAGTCTTTTGACAGCTCCAGGGCTTTTGTGAAAGCTACAGATTATACTTCCATTTTTTTCACTGAAAATCATAATTTGTCTACTCTTTATTGTAAAAATGGAACACTATGGCAACAGCTTTCTTACCTGTATGCAATGTTGTTTTGCCTCGGCGGATTGGGTGGAACTGAGAGAACGGCAGATTCTTTATTTTTCCGCTCCATTTGGCCTAAAACAATGTTCATGGTCATTCAGTTTGAAATGTTGACTACAAACACAGAGGTTTCTCAGATCTTCCTTTGCGGCATTCTGTCCGTATTTACTTTACTTTGCGGCCTTGAGCCACTGCCTACAACATGCTGGATCCTTCACTGTAAACTGAAAATAACTCCCGCTAAAAAGTCAGCACCATTATGACTATATGTTTGCCAGGAAGTATTTCCTACTAAAGCAAGACAGTATTTGACTCTGGTCAGGTGTATCCATAGCAGACTGGTGGGAGTGGACTTGGATGGCAACATGCTAGTGCATTAATATGGGTGTTGAAGTTTGGCAAAAGTGAAGACAACAACCTTTTTTCTTTTTCTATAGTCAGGTAACACTGAAAAAAAAAAAAAAACTCTATAGAAAAGCCCATTTTGCCAGTGAAGTACCCTTTTGAAATGCATAGTATCAAATTATTTATTTAAATGTTAGTTTATAGTACTTAAAGACACTTAATGTAAAGTGTGACCAATTATTTTTTCACATCAATCTACACTCCATATGCCATAATGACAAAGTAAAAGATGACTTTAAAAAAAAAAAATTAAAAAAGTAGAAAGTACAAGTATTCAGACCCTTTGCTATGAAATTTAAAATTTAACTCTGGTGTGTCCCATTTCTCTGGATCGACTTTGAGCATCAGGTGCCTTTGCACAGTTTTAGTGCAAATAAAAAAAATGCACTTGTGCTGTCCTTATCTCAAAGTAGCTGAATTGTTGCATGACGCTAATGATCTAAGATGACCTATTTTACAAACCATTTGTCTTGCATTGTTGCTGAATTTCACGGTACACAGTTTGATGTAATCTAGGTCAAGTTAACCTTCCATGTAATTTGACTTTTGTAGCATGATGCTGTGAAAGCTCCAGTGCTTCCACGTCGGGTTATATCGAACAGTAATATGTGAATGATAGTGGAATTTGTCCATACTATGACAATATCTAAAAGTGCCTATATATGTTTATTGAATTTGAGGTCAGTTTTCTATCCCTCATCAGACCAAATCCTTTATCAAACATCTGCAGTAGCAGACATGGTTGTGGATGTTTATCTAAAGCAGATGACTGGGAGTGAATCCAGGATGACTTCATTGTTGAATTGTAAGAGCAGCGTCATTCTTTGAGAGCTGTGAATGAGATTGCACCCTTCACACTCTCTGTCATCTCCACTCCCTCTTTCTCATTTAATACTAAGCTGTCCAGTGGTCCTGACAGTGACCCATTATTCCTTGCTTGACGATTTCCTCTCTGTCTTAATCCTTCCGTTCACGTCAGTCAGAGTAGAGCACACTGGAGGCTGGAGCCTAGCAGTGCTACATGGGTTATTGTGCCAGTCTCATGTCCTTTTTACTTTTAGTACCATTGAGTTTGAACCAGAGTTTAATTGCTTTTACGCTACGTTGTTTTTCTCATCCACAGTACGTTTGCAGAATATTTTTGTCATTGGTGTGAAAGCTGTTTCTAGGCAACAAAGCATACAATCC
Source organism: Megalobrama amblycephala (assembly GCF_018812025.1). Classification (NCBI taxonomy): domain Eukaryota; kingdom Metazoa; phylum Chordata; class Actinopteri; order Cypriniformes; family Xenocyprididae; genus Megalobrama; species Megalobrama amblycephala. Next base: position 28,411,431 of record NC_063067.1, read on the forward strand.
AATCAAGTAAAGTAGATATCTTTATGTTCTGTTTCATTTCTGCTTAATTTCTAATTAATTTCTTAATTTATGTCTGAAATTAGTTGTACTTATCAATTTTAGACAGACTAAGTTGAATGGCAGTATGCCAATCAAGAGACAGCTGTGCTGTTATTTGAAGGCACCTTTTTTCTATTTCAGATTAACCCATAAACTACACACAAAAACTGATCGGTCACTTCCTGTTTGGAAATTCTTGCAGCTTTTTCTGGCCAAGAAAAGTCTAATTCAACAAGACTTGGTATGCATTTTTTAAAGGATGCTCTTGTGAAAAAGAAATGCACTTCAGCATAATTTTAAAGCATATGACTGTAAATAGTACTGAATGTAATGTTTTCAGACATTTAATTGCAAGTTAATTGTAATTAAATGAAAAATGTATTATTATGCAGTTAGCTGAACTTAAATGGGTCAAAATAGCGCACTAAAGAGCATGCTTGTATGTAAATTCATAATTATTTCTATTGTTTTTGAAATGTGGTTAAGGTTTGCTGCCGAAATATACTGACAAGCATTCATGGTAAACTAAAATATGCTTTAATTTTTTTAACCTTTATTTAACCAGGAAATATGAGGCTATGCAGAGTTGTAGACAGACAGTCACCGAGTGCCACAAACAAACAGCAGCCACCTTTTACAGTTCCTCCCGAACTAAAACAACGAGCTTTTGCTGCATTCACGCTATATCATAAGAGTAATTACGAGATGACAGCCCTTGTTGTTCTACCCGGAGCTGTTCACATTCTCTAAATTATCGGACACTATCAACGCTGAAATGAACCTGCAGCAGAACCTGCAGTCCTCTGAAGGGAAAGTGGGATCTTATGCTTTCAAAGCTAGCTTGCTATTGATAGCCTCTCTGAAACTGCCTACCCTACCTTTACCTTATTTATTTCTTAAATGTCTTGGGAACTTCAGCATTGTGGGATGTGATATTATGCCTAAAAATGTCATTGTAACTAGGGCTGTTCGATTATAGCAAAAATCATAATCACGATTATGTTGGTCAATATTGAAATTGCGATTATTTAACACGATTATTGGTGGGTGAAATTATCAGTCTTATTTCATGATATGAGTAATTTTAAATGTCAGTGAAATTATTCACAATTATCGATACTTCAGCAAAAACTAATACTAGGTTAATTAATTTAAGTAAAAAGTCATTTGAACAGTTACATAAGACAAGTAAACAGTCAGCAATAAAATAAGAACAAGGAAACTAATTACAATCAAAACTGACCAAAAAATACAACAGAACAAAAATACAAATTAAATAAATAGTGCTTTAGGTTTTTCAGGAAGATGAACTAACAGTGGTATTCATATAAGTAATAGCCTACAACAGAAATTGAATAAAGTAATCAAATGTAAAATAACACTGCTGTATACATTAAATATAGACTAATCCTTATTTTAAACTACAAAAGTTACTCATTCAAGAGCAGTGAGTGATTTTATCTTTGTCTTGTTTGATTAACATTAATGGCTGCAGCAGATTTAATGGGCTGCTGTCACTTTAAGAGCTGCACAGATCCAATATACTGCTACACACGCGTTTTAAACACGGTTTCTCAAATATTTGCATTCACTTCCGACATAACCAACTGTGTTTACGAGGATACTTTAAAAAAAAAAAAAAAAAAAAAAAAAAAAAAACATTTCAACATATTTGTGTGTAGGCTATTTGACATTTAGGCTCGTATCTGAAGCCCACACCGTCTCGGATCAGGCACATAGAAAGCTGTCTAGGGAACAGCATCTCTTTCGCAGCTTAATGCGCTTTTAATAACACTGTTTAATATCAAACACACCCCACAGTTTAACAACATTAGACCCATTTTACAACACTCACTTATTTGGCTGATTTGGATGTTAAGTTTGGCTTGGGGAGGAATGAAAGCGCGCCACTGTGAAGGAACGGAAAGTGCGCTGGACGGAATGCAGCAGCGGAACAATAATTGTTTTACCTCGATTATCTTGTTTTCATAATCGTTGGAAGCCAAAATCGAAATGCGATTAATCACACAGCCCTAATTGTAACTCCTTGACGCAAGCCAGAAATGGTATTGTATCCTAATGCTAAACCTCTGACATTTTCAAACAGCAGAACTGATATGCTTGAAAACTTCACACCTGTAGGAAAGTGTCATCTTATTTGCACTTGAAAATTGCAATTGGAAACGCCACCACCTCATTGCTCAGCACAGTTCCCCAGCACTGCAGCCAGGCTGCGCTCTCCGGACGGGAAAACCAAAGGAGGTTAAGGTCAGGATTAACCAACTCTGCACTGTGGAAGACAACCACATTTCCCACACCAGTACCTCTAATATTTTCTCCTTTTACATTTTCTGTGTCTTGAAACATAATAGCGGAGACATTCGTGCATGTATTTTCGCCATACAGAGTTGACCATTCTTGTCACTATGGCAACAGCAGCTTGGATGTTACCACGTGTTCCATTCACTTGCCGACTTTTGGACTGATTTATCCACCTTTATTAATTACATTTTCTAATAATCACCCTTATCAACTTGCACACCAACACACTTGAAACAGAAGCTGAGATTTACACAGCCCACCCCCTCCACCTGACCCTGTAAATCCAATTAGAGCAGCTTGAGTGCCCTCCATATCTACCACTCATCGCTCTCCAGGCATTTATACGTCTGCTTTGCTTTAAATCCCTCTCTTATCCTTTCATTTTAGCCACACTGGCTTCTATTGAGGGGGAAAAGACCTTTTATTTGTTATCGGTGGGTGTTTGAAGCAACGGACTGCCCTGTTGTCTTCTTTCCATCCCTTTCTCTTAATCGCGACTGTCCCCTCCCTTACCTCCTGCCACCGCCCCTCTCTCTGAGGAGAGTGAGAAGAGGGAACAGGAGAAAGCGTCTGTTTTGTAATCACTGGATGAAACATGACGGCAGAGCTGGACATCAACCAGGTTTCCTGTGCTGTGACTGCCGTGGTGAGTGTTAACAGAAAGAGAGTGTGTTTTGTCTCGGAGTAGCCTGTTGCTTTCTCTCTGAGGCACCAGTGGGAACTTTGCAGGCATGAACTGTTCAAGCTCTCACGCCTGTGCACGAGTGCTGATGCAGTTTGAGTCGTGTCTGTCGTAGGTAGTGTGGGTGAACGATGGGCGTTATCTGCCTTTTGTCTGACGGTTGTTTACGTGTGGTGTGTGTGCTTTATCTTGTGCTTTCATGTGTCTGTAATGTCAAAGGGAGGCCTTTGAGTGTATGTGTGAGGTTGATGACAGTGAAACATGCTGTAGTGTTCTTATATTTTAAACAGGGGAGCATGGTGCTAGCAATGGGTTCAATTGTCAGGGAATGCATGAACTGATAAAAATGTGTAGATTGAATGTAATGTAAGCCGCTTCGGATAAAAGCATCTGCCAAAAGCATAAATGTAAAAAAATGTATATGATGTGAAGAGTATAATATAATTAATACTATTTAATTGATTTACTTCTGGGTTTTATTGTGCACGTATACAAGATATTCATAATTTTTCTTTAAAGTAATTGTCATTTGTTCTACCTTTTTTAAAGCAACTTTTTGGCTGGCGTCACCAATCCCTTTCCCTTCCAACCACCTGATTTTAAGTCATTACTGATGATTAATAATGTGCTGCTTATTACATGCATATTGTCACTTGAGATGCAGCATGGATAATCAAATAATAATACCAACTTTAATCAAATTTTGGTCATTTTATTGGCAAGCTGAAAGGAATAAAATTAAACTATGAATGCTTCTCCAGTATCATTGTAATGCAGTTTCCATCAGCATAATGCATGATGCTGAACTAAGTTTGTTTTTTCTGTTATGTTTCCCTTTTTTTTTGTCCGTAGTTTTATAATATTTTTATAAAATGTCTTCATTTTTATGAACCGTATGAACCAACGTTTTAAGAAAACTGAAATCAGAAATTACGAAAACCAAGAATTCATTGTCTACCATGGTGGAAAATTGTCTTTGGCTCACCAGCGCATAAAATAGCTGTACATGTAGTGTTAAAAAACAACAAAAACAGACAGATTCACAATTCATAAAAACAACAATATCTTCTTCTTCTGTGTCATTCTCCTACACTTTTTATGTCCAGCGCTTTCAGGTTCTACATCAGACTGGCGGCTCAGTATTGGCCGACGCTGTTCACACGAGCAGCACGACGCATGCTGACACAGGAGATGGCCAATGATGAGTCGGCGTTCTGACGTAGAACCTGAAAGCGCTGAACATACATAAACAGTGCTTTTCAACTCTTTTAATAACTGCTTTTCACTTCACATTTATTTGTATAGCGCTTTTCACAATACTTATCATTTCAAAGCAGCTTTTCAGACAATGCATGAGTTGGCATCATCTGAAGTCCTTGCATGGGTTGGTGTCATCTCTTCATTGGTGTTGGGTTATCTGAAATCTTTATAAGTGGTTGGATCCAAACTGGAGCTGATGTAATCACTAGTTACCTCAGGACCTGCTGTTCCTAACATTTCAAGCAAAAGAAAATCATGTGTATTTCATCTGATATAACTGGAGTACAAGGTTATGAAATGTATAATGTCAGTGCTTGGACAAAGAGATGTGTCTTTTAATATAGATTTAAATCATGAGAGTGTGTCGAGCCCCGAACATGATCAGGAAGGCTATTCCAGAGTTTAGGAGCCAAATGTAAAATTGCTTTCCTTTAGTAGACTTGGATATCCTACTACCCAAAGTCCATAAGTTTTGTGACCTTAAAGAGCATGATGATTGTAGCATGGTATAAGATCAGTTAAATATACAGGAGCTGAACCATTTAGGGCATTGTAGGTTTAGTAGTAATACTTGTAACCAGTGTAGAGATGATAAAATTGGTGTTATACGATCATATATTCTTGACCTTTTAAGAGCTCTAGCAGCTGCATTTTGGGTTAATTGTAACTTATTGAGGATGCAGGACAACCAGCTAGTAATGCATTACAGTAATCTAGTCTAGAGGTCATGAATGCATGAACTAACTTTTCTGCATCAGAAATGGATAACATATTCCATAGCTTAGCAGTGTTTCTGAGGTGGAAGGCTGTTTTTTAAAACATAAAATTTGATTTTCAAAAGACAAATTAGATTTTCGCTGTCTAATACAACACCCATCTTTAACTGTAGAGGATGAAGTAATGCAAATGTAAAGTAATGCAAATTGTTTGTACAGATTTTTGGTCCAATAAGTTTATATCATCTGGTTGTGACAGTGTTGCCAGAGGGCGTGAACAGCTCCGGATGGAACGTCGCAGGTTGCCATCTTGTAATTATGGTTATGTCATGGCGTGAATAAGCTCCAATGATTGGATGAACATTTTCTGGTCCAAAGACTTCCACAGAAGATATGTATTTTTTTTTTTTTTTTTTTTTTTTATATTAAGACCACTTCTATTATTGACTGCTATCAGGATGTAAAGAGAATTTCAACTAGAATAACAAAGTGTTTATGAAAAATTGCCGACCCTACCTTTAAATAAACAAAATGGTAACGGTCTGATCCAAATCACCTTAATGCCTGTCCCTGAATACCAGTCGATCTAAGAGTATGTCATGATCTATAGTGTCTCCACTGTTTACAGACCAACAAGAGAAAGGTACTTGTTTGGATGGAGATTTGGACTTTTTCTACAACTGATACGACACTGACATCCGCCCAAGCTCTTTATCATGTTCACCTTGTTCTCTTTCTTCCATCTTATCAGAGCGTTGCTGTCTCTGACAGCTCCCTGACACATCACTGAGCTGCCCTCAGGCACAACCACATCTACACTCCTGAGAGGGAAAAATAAATAAAAAATGGGCCAAGCCAAAAATGGCAAATGGTCTTTAGTAGTCTTAACCATTTTAATCACAAATCACTGGTCAAGACATTAGCAAGAATTGCACAAATACTGTAGTAGTATATCCTAGCATTCAGTGTAACACTAAACACATAAGTTTAAGTATATAAATGTATAAAAACTAGTAGATGTGCAACACGTCAAATAGAAACTTGATGTCCACCAACTGATGGCACTTTGCAACGGCCGTTTCCATTGTACATAGCTTTGATAATTAAAGGGAGTGATCGCGTTTTGTCATGTCACAGCGTGCTGCTCACGTCCAGTGTAGAAATGGTGCCACTGTAGAAACACCTGTTTCTGAAGACTGTTTGAATGGTACATCAAGAGATCAGACAAACAATCACCTAACATGAGATGTCATGGAGAGCAATATGTGTATGTGCACACTCAAACATAACCGCCTTGTCTATTTTTAAATCTGCTGCCTTCAGTGGGTGCGCTGTGGTTTGCTTCAGGTGTCAGCTGCTAGCATGATTTCTAGATCTTCTGCTTAAGACATCACTATCAAAGACATTACCTGTGTCTGTTAACATCAACTATGAGAGAGTTGATTTAGCTTTCCCTTCTTGCCGCCTTGTATTAATGAACACGCCTGCGCATAGCGACCTTCAGTTAAGGTCGCTAAGGTTGTGTGTGTTTCTGTGTAAGTGTGTGTGGAGTCTGCAGGTTTGCATCAAAACGATGTCAGACTCCTCTGGTGCGGTTCAGAGCTGCTTTTAGTGAGCTGCAGGCAGATATATCCAGAATAATGAAACCTCATGCTGTGTGTGGAATGAGATTAGAGCCTGACCTGCTGCTCTTCTGTTCTTGGGAGTTCTTGAATTGTGCTGTTAGCCCTCTCTCCTCATTCTTGCGGTTCAAACCTCATCCTGTTTGTGTGATCTTGTAGCTGAGGTGTCCATTTTGTCCGAGGCGGCATTTTTTATTTATTTTTTTTTTTTACTTTGACGTACGATACTGTGGTGGTTGTGGTGATGTGCAACAACAAACATCAACGGTGGGCCAAAACCACTATGAAACACAAGAGGGTGACTGAATCTGACGTTGACCTTCATTTGTTTGGAAACAGGCTAAAAAAAAATCATTGAGGAGTTAATTGTGAGTCTCCGCCTGATAAGCTTACTGTGATAGTCTGTGTTACCGGTGTTCCTCGGTGTTCAGCCATACACTGATTACATTACTTGGCCAACCGCGGCACCATTCACCACTTTTACATTTTTATAGAAATAAAAACCATTTAGTTCAGTTAGACAACTGACGCTACAGTTATAAACTGTAAGCTTTTGCTTTGCTCCATACACCACAAGCTGCAGAGCTGCAGTTAGATTTCTCTTATAATGTGACGAGAGTAAGGAGAGATGCCTGACAAGACAATGGAGGAGGATTTGGTGCGCAACAGATCCAGAGCGTAATGGACAAATATCTTATATCTTATATATCTAATATACCGCCACTCCCTATACACAGAGTGTGTGTTACTGCGAATTCGAAAGTGAAAAGCAAACATGCATTCAAAAGTGATTTCAATCCCCCCTCCCTCCCACCTCCTCCCACAGCTCCGTGCTGAAACAGTTGACGCTTTTGTGCTTTTATTGGTAATTCACGTGTCATCTTCTGATTGGTTGCAGGAGCACGACATTGAGACTCCTCTTGGCGTCCTTCACGTGACTTTGAGAGGGACCCCTAAAGGCAACCGGCCGGTCATTCTCACCTATCATGACATCGGACTCAACCGTAAGTTGTCCTATATATTCAAAGTTTGGTCTTTTGGTCTCAGAATGTGCCAATAGAGCTCACCTACTTGAAGAGGACAAGAATGGATGCTCTAGATCAGTGTTTCTCAGCCCCGTTCCTGGAGGTACACCAACCCTGCATCTAGGGCTGTCAAATGATTAATCGCGATTAATCGCATACAAACTAAAAGTTTAAGTTTGCCTAATATATGTGTGAGTACTGTGTGTAATTATTATGTACATATAAATACAAACACATTCATGTATATATTTGAGAAATATTTACAAGTATATGTATTTATTTATATTTTTATATAATTTATATTATATATAAATACAAATATTTTGTACATAAATAACATATTTCTCTTAAATATATACATTAATTTGTGTATTTATATATGCATATTAATTACACACAGTACTCACACATATATTATGCAAACTCAAACTTTTATTTTGTATGCGATTAATCGTGATTAATCGTTTGACAGCCCTACCTGCATCTGAATATGCCTACTTCCCTTTTTTTAAAAAAAAAAAAAAACAGTTGTTAAATTAGTAGGTTCAAATTCGTAGTATTCATAAAAAAGTAGATAAAAAGTACCCGGATGTCCTACTACTACTATTAAAATTCTGAAGTGCGCATACAATGAATATTTTACTATCCCACAAGGCCATGAGAGAGGGGTTGTGAATGATCATAAAGTGATGCAACTGACATTGTATATAGTACATGATGGTTGTATATCTAGATTACACACTCTATAAAACATGCTTTTTTATGGTTAAAAAAAGTTTGTTCCTCATCAAAAAGAATACCTATGGGTGAGCGATTTCAGTTGTACCTCAGCACTACACATTTTCAAACTTTTTTTTGGGGAGTGTATATACAACTAATTGCAAACTGACAGGCAGAAAACTGATTTACAGGGCACTGACGATGGGAGTTAATTTGGGTCTAGTAAAAACAGTTGTTTTGAAAATGTCTTGTTGAACCCAAGAGATCTTTTTTGTCTGATATTGATATATGAAAAGCATGTGAGAAGTGTCTGTGATAAACAAGTGTTTTGTTGTTCTCTTGCTATGCAGATAAGTCATGTTTCAACACACTCTTTAACTTCGAGGACATGCAGGAGATCACCCAGCACTTTGCTGTGGTCCATGTTGATGCTCCAGGCCAGCAAGAATCTGCACCTCCTTTCCCCACCGGGTAAGACAAACTACCAAAGATGCAAATGGCTGGTCTGTGCAAACTTTTTGCCCCCTAAAGTTTCAAACAATAAATCCCATTTTGATACCCTTTATTGTGGTGCGACATATCAAGCATAGTGGCAGCTAGCATGCGTGAAGGACCATCTTTTCTGCTTTACTACTAGTCACAGCACAAAATTAACATGAATGAACATCAGAAGGTATGTTGAAAGATACAGTACAACTTACCGAAATCCGTGTCATGTAATCGCTCAGTCAGTGTCTCAACCGCAGAAAGACGTCAATAAAACAGCTTGTAAACAGTGTCACGTAATGTTATATTTACCTCAGAAATGCCATTCAATGTCCATAAACTTGATAGACAGCTAGAAGAGAAGCATTTTGCTAAATATATGCACCATTTTACATATTCATTATATCTATTTTTACTTCAGTATTTAATGTATGTTTGAATAAATCCGTCGAACTTTTATGACAGCCTCCATTTTGTAATCAAGGCTGTTTACAATTATGTAAATATTAAGTTAGTATTAAAACTTAACTATTATAACATGGACTTAAACTGGTTATGAAATGCATTAAGGGAGACAATTGTCATTAGATTTTCCATCTCTGCTTCAAACAGACGACTTCTCGTGGCAGTTTTAATTTTATTCTGGAGGCTGAATCCACACTCGGCTGACACACTGGAGCACATTTGCCACCAACTGGATGGGGTGGGACTGAAAGTTACAAGTTACAAAAGATCACCCTCAGTGTAATCTGTCAAAATGACAAACGGCCTTCAGATTTTTCCGTTGCTGCTAAAACAAAAAATCACTCGATGGAAAATTTTCGGTTAACAAGACTTTTGGTGTAACCACACCTTTACTGCTGACAATGTTTTCACATTCACTTGAATATAATTAAATCTGGACTAATTTGTCACTCTAGCCTTTATCTTCTGTCCCTCAGGTACCAGTACCCCACCATGGATGACCTTGCTGAGATGTTGCCATCAGTTATGACCCAGCTAAAGTGAGTCCGAACCTCACGTCATAACATGATGATAATCCAGAACAATTAGATAAAAATAAAACCCATGTGTTCACAAAATCCTGATGGGCATTCCTCCTATTAAAGTCTCAAATAGCTTATGTGTGTTTTTAGTAATATATGCCTGTTAATGAATGTTTTAAATGCTTTAATTAACAGAATCAACAGTGTGATTGGTATCGGTGTGGGCGCAGGAGCTTATATCCTCACTAGACTGGCTGTAAGTAAAATATCTTCCATTTTATTTTGTTATAATGACCAATTAGTGTGACCAAATATATTGTAATAACTAACTTTTAGTTGGAGTAGCTTATGGCGGTAACGAGCCATTAGATGTTTAATTGAGCAGCTGAATGAAACTGAGTTCATAAGAGGTGAAGTTTATTGAAGCATGTCTGCAGTAAAACCATCTGTCTTCAGGCTTTAATAAGAGACTCATAGTTCACACATACTTTCACACTCTCACCCTACACAAAGCCCTCATTCACCATCTATGCACAAACATACACACTTGAGATAGGTACCCTCATAAACCTATTCATTACGACGTCATACGCATTCGAACACAGACTCACTCTCATGTTTCCTGCTGGTTATTATCAAGGTATGAAAAGTTTTTCCTCAAATTATCTGAAGAATGTGGCTCTCCATGGCCTTCTTTCACTACTTACTCCAGTACTTCAATCCAGCATATCACACTCTCACTCTTCTAACAGCTTGCAGTGCATGTTTTCATATTTCTTGCTCATCGAGCCCTGTGAAATCAGACAGCCAATTGGAACAAACACACTCCTACGCAGTTCTGTAGAACAACTGCAGTACTGTAAACTATTTAAAATCATTTGAATTACACCTTGGTTGTCACATGCTTGTCCGTATGCATGTGGTCATGTAAGTGCACTGCGTTTCTCTGCATGTCTTTCTAGCTCCAGTGCACAGCCTTATGCACAGCCTTATGCAGAGAAAAAACTAAGAGGTGTGAAACCTGAATCTTTTTTCCATCACGATCACTATCACAAGACATTTGATTTGTTCAGCTGCCTATAGCTGAAGTTCTTTGTTAAAACCAAGTGTGAGCCCTTGCAGTAAGTCAGCGCTCTGGACACTGACATACTGAGAACTTGGTTAAGGTGTTGATGTCAATAACTGGTTAGGTCACGTCAATAAAAGTTATGTTTGGTCACTGCTGAGGTTAAAGCTGCATGGCTTTACTTTGTTGCATTCTCAAGCCATCTTACTTCTGTAATGTGTCGTATTTTAGTGTGAAACAGAATATTTAACAATATTGACAATGTAGGCGTGAACATCATTGCATCCACTTTTTAGTCTATATTGTGCTGGCTGAGTTCAAACCTGAGAGCATCTCTATGTATCCCAATTACTTGAATCCCAGTCCTATAATATTTATTAAATTACTTTTAAGGCCAATTCACAATGCACCGACAGACGCAGACCAACGCCGACAGTCACCAGATTACAGCATGTCACTTCTTAGACATTCTACCGCAAATTCAGCCTGTTCAATTGGTGAAAACGAGACAGACTCCGACAGGGGTAATCTGTGTTTGTTCCACTCTGTTGCTGTGGTCGGAATTGGCCTTTAAACATGGTCAGAATTTTTTAAATGCTGCAGTATCTACAACAGTAGATTAAAACATTGCTTAAATTAACAGTTCTGTCATCATTTACTAACCCTCATTCATGTCATTCCAAAACGGGGGTTGGGGCAATACAATGGAAATCAATGGACTCAAATGTTGTTTGATTGTTTGGTACCCAACATTCTTCAAAATATCTTCTTCTGTTCAGCATATGAAAGAAAGTCACACAGGTCTGAAACAACATGAGAGTGACGATGACAAATGGCGCTTTTCCACTGCGTGGTATGGCTTGGTACGGCTCACTTTTGGGGGGTCTTCCACTGTGTACAGTACCTAGTACTTTTTAGTACCACCTTGGTTGAGGTTCCAAGTGAGCCATACACATATTAAAATGTGACGTGTGTATACTGCAGATCACTGATTGGAGCCAAAGATACAAATGGCTCAAAACCATAATATATCCATCCAATCCTAACTTCACAAAACTGGTCTGTCCAAACTTTTTGCCCCCTAAAGTTTCAAAAAAATAAATACCATTTTGGCGCTCTTATTGTGGTGCAACATATCAAGCGAAGCGGCAGCTAGCATGCGTGAAGGATCATCTTTTCTGCTTTACTACTAGTTAGAGCACAAAATAGACAGAAATGAACATCAGAAGGTATGTTGAAAGATACAGTATAACTTACCGAAATCCTTGTCATGTCTCATGTAATCGCTCAGTCAGTGTCTCAACTGCAGAAAGACGTCAATAAAACAGCTTGTAAACAGTGTCATGTAATGTTATATTTACCTCAGAAATGCCATTCAGTTTCCATAAACTTGATAGACGGCTAGAAGAGGCATTTTGCTAAATATATGCACCATTTTACATATTCATTATATGTATATTTTTACTTCAGTATTTAATGTATGTTTGAATAAATCTGTCAAGTTTTTATGACAGCCTCCATTTTGTAATCGAGGCTGTACTGCAGATCACTGATTGGGACATGAGACCCCAAACCTACTAGATTTAAATAGTCAGCAACAGCCACCGCAGTATCGTTTGTTCGCATGACTTTTTTTAAACTACTTGCTTTAAACGACCGTTGCGCACAACTTGAAAAAAGACATGGCTGCATCGTGTTCAGTAGACGAGGTGGAGGTGGCGGCGAGTCATACCAAGCAGTGGAAAAGCACCTAAAATGTACATTTCACTTTAAACAGCTACTTGGCTATTAACATTTACTGTAACATTATCCAGTAACCAGCACAATTATTCTTTAGAATAATGTGCGCTAATGCACAATAAGACTGGGAATGAGTATTCAGGAAGTAAATGAGATCAATTTTGATTTCATGTTGACTATTGACATCTTTTTAAATCAACAAGTTTCCTGTGATATCATTTTTGTGCTCCCAGGCCAATAGCAATGTGTTTGAGTTAGATTGTGACCCAAACAAGTCTATAGGTAGCAATACCACAAGAATTCAAGAATCTCATTAGTCTGTTCAGTTGGCTTCATGTCATGCACCTAATCCTCTCAGTCGGTAAGTGCCCTGAGTGTTAAAGTCAGTATTAGCCGTAATGATTGACTGATACATGTGATGTTATTCTCTAGCTGAATGAGCCTGCTCTGGTGGAGGGATTGGTTCTCATCAATGTGGACCCCTGTGCTAAGGGCTGGATCGACTGGGCTGCCTCTAAGGTAAAATTGCGAATGCATTGTCAAATGAACTTGTCCTAAAATGAAAATTTGATGTTTATCTGCTTGCCCCCAGGGCATCCAAGATGTAGGTGACTTTGTTTCTTCAATAGAACACAAATGATGATTTTTAACTCCAACCGTTCCGGTCTGTCAGTCGTATAATGCATGTCAATGGGAACACCATCTATAAGAGTCAAAAAAACATGCACAGACAAATCCAAATTAAACCCTGCGGCAGATAAACATCAAATTTTCATTTTTGGGTGAACTATCCCTTTAATATAGTGCAGTTAATTATTAAATGAATAATTAATTAACATGACTCTCATATTTTTATACTGGTACTGTCCCAATGACAAGCTGCAAAGACCTTTTTTTTTCACTTTTTCTGACACTGTATGCAAGTATAATGGACTTTTGTTCAATAATATGGAAACAAAGCATGCAATATATTGACATTTTGTAATTGATACATAATGGTTTACCCGTCTGCCACAGTAGACTTATACATTAGCCCTTGTATTATCATCTTTTGGATGCTTTAGTCAAAAAAGAATGTTGATACAGGTGGTTATATGCATTTTGATTTAATCAGAATTTCATGTAATCTGTTTATTTTGTCTTTTATTTATTGACTATTATGCATATTTTCTCCCAGAAAATATTATACTTCCATTATTAGCTAGAAGCTAACTCTAATCACTTCTCCATACTTCAGATTTCTCAACAGATTAGTGTACTTGATCTTCTTAAGGTTTTCCGTTGTAAAGCACATAATAACCTTACAGGTTAAATTGCTTCAATAATAATCAGTGGATGTGAACATTGGGTGGAGGTGCTGGGAACAAGATTTGTATGATCTTCAAACATCTTAACTAAAGATTGTGCTTTTTACTATGGCTGTGTGTTTCTGCTTTAGCTGTCTGGATGGACCAGCAATCTAGTAGACATTGTGATGGCACACCATTTCAGCACGGTAAGTCTTAAATATGATATTCACTACAACATCTGTGAGAGAATTCACTCAGGGACAAAAGTGTTCAGAAATAATAGGGCATCTCTTAAGAGTCTTGTTCATGAGCTGAGTTTTTTGTACCTCAGGACGAGCTGACAGAGAACCAGGAGATCATTCAAACGTACCGTCTGCACATCGCTCAGGACATCAATCAGGACAACCTGGCTCTTTTCTGCCAATCCTACAACAGGTGACATTATCAAAACCCTGATCTAGGACCAATTCATATATTGATCATTGTCATATGAGCTGATCTTGAAAAGTTTTGGGGTTTTTTTCTCCTTAATGCAGTCGGCGAGATCTGGAGATTGAGAGGCCTATCCTGGGACTTAATGAAAATACAGTTAAAACACTGAAGTAGGTTAATTGGTTGTCTATTTATTTTTTTTGGCTATTAAATCATGGTGCCTCCTCTTTCTTACACTTTTATGTCTACCTTCTCTTGCTGTTTAGATGCCCTTCCCTGCTAATAGTTGGTGACACATCACCAGCGGTCGAGGCTGTGGTGAGTGACTAATCAAAAACACTGCCATATTACGTCTATAGGCAGTGAGAAAGAACACAGTGTGCTTTTTAAACAAATCAGTATGTTTGATCTTATTGTCTCCTTGTAGTGTGTTTCTGTTCAGATTGTAACAGTGACATCACATCCTAAAAGGGGCTAATCATCAATAACATCTTATCCACTTGTGCTCGTTATAAAGCACTCCTTATTTACTGATTGCTTACTCACTTATGTTAAGATATCTTGTCCGTACATGTGCAGAAATGAAATAATATTTGTACTTCTGGTCTTGGATCCTAATTGGCCAATACAGCAATTTCATCTGTGCTAAAATACTTTATATAGTAAAAGCTTGTGTTGTAAATAAAGGTGTGGCTCCTACTCAGTTTCCCTAATTAGAAACACAAGGGTGGCACTTTAAATAGTTTGTTTTAGTGCAGAGTTGGTCATTTTATCTGTCTATACCTTCCATTCTGTTTCTAAAATGACAAGGTGGGATTTTATGTTTTTTTCCACACAGGTTGAATGCAACTCGAGGTTAAATCCAACCAAGACTACTTTACTCAAGGCATGACAGCTTTTTCCCTCCTAGAACAATGTTTTGATACAGGGATGCAAACTTGTCATTTTGGTTCTAATATATCATTTGTGTCATCGTGCAGGAATGGGCAGTATTTCAGATGCATGTATTTGAAATACAAAATACTATTTTGTATTCTAAAGCCTTTGAGAAAAAAATCTAGTTCAGTTTAGTGGTTTTGAGTTTTCAGAATACATAAAATACTTTGTGGCATTCAACCTTTTTATTAAGCTGCTGATTTCCTGTATCAACTAGTTCAGGCCCCCCAAACCCAACTTTCATGCACATGAGCTGCAGCTGTCTAGCGCTGTGTTTTCTGCATTAAAGGGATAGCTCACCCAAAAATGAAAATTTTATCATCATTTACTCACCCTGCAATTAATGCTAGGATAACACGCCTATGTCTCCTTCGATTAAAATAATGGCTAGTGCAGTGGCTGCGATATACTTAAATCTTCTAACATCTGTTGCCATGATTTTTTAAATGACTTATCGCAAGAGGAAAAAAAATTACATTTTAGTCACATAACATCAGTTAATGGAAACGCTGTCATTTCACAATGGTTTTTATCGACATTTAAAAAAATATATCAAAAGTTACGCGCAAATCTGTAATGGAAACTCGGCTAATGTTGATTACTTTTTGATTAATGTTAAAAAGGAACATTATTCAGATTTGCCTTCAGTTAACATGAAGGAATAAAAAGCGCTGGCAAGAGGAAAAATTGCATTAGCCAGTCAGTCTTGATAGTTAATCGGTTTTATCATTTATCTAGCTAGTCAAATGTGTTTAACCATTAATGTTTGTTAGGACTAACAATGGGGATGTATTATGAATATATAAATATGAGGATATATATTGTGGCAATAAGTAATAAAGAGCGGGACATGCTTGATGAAAAATGAAGAGAGAACTTTTATTTTCTATTCACACACTGACAGGCAGTTTCTGTTTGCAGCTAAACGGTCAAATACACAAAAATATGTAAAAAGTTGATGTAAACACAGTCGGTTTATGTCTTGAGTGAAGGCAAACAGTTGGGAGAATTAGATGTTTTTCAATATATTGGATCAGTGCATCAGCTCTTACAGTGACAACAGCCTAATATACTGATGCTGTCTGAGTCATTAATGTTAAATGAAAATTACCCCAAGTTTTACTCACCCTCAATTAGAGTTGTCAAAAGTACTGGCTTCAGTACCTAGTCGGTACTGAAATTTAAAAAATGTGACTCTTTGAGCGCTGTTGAGCAGATTCAGTAACACACCTGATTGGCCATTGTGTTCACGGCTTATCGGATATGTCTGTGATTGGCTTCAATGAACAACGCTGTAAAAACATTGTAAATAGTCATCAATGAAGCTCTTCACCGAGCGCTTACACAGATACACACAGGAGGATTACCAGTCTGCTGATAGACATCTGCTTTCAAAACGCTTTCAAATTCAAACACTTCCGTGTGCTTTCAAACGCTGCTATGCGTTGATCATTGAAGCCAATCACAGACATATCCGATGAGTGCGTTAAGACAATGGCCAATCAGAGGTGTTTATGAATCCGCTCAACAGCGCTCAAAGCATCAGATTTTTAAAAGTTCAGTCGGTACTTTTGACAACTCTACCCTCAGATGAACACAATTGGAGATATATTAATAAATATCCTGACGCATCCAAGCTTTATAATGGCAGTGAGCGTTACCAAACGAGTATGAGCTGAAGAAAGTGTCTCCATCCACATCCATCCATCATAAACATACTTCACACGGCTCCAGGGGGTTAATAAAGGCCTTCTGAAGCAAAGCGATGCGCTTTGTGTAAAAATAATTGCTTGAACTTTTTACTTACATTAGTTATCCTCGTATTAGTTTTTTGCTGTGGAATTGAAACTGATATTGAGAATAGTGAATTTCACTGCTATTTAAAATGTTGGTATCTTAAAGGGATAGTTCACCCAAAAATGAAAATTTGATGTTGACTGCAACGGTTGGAGATAAAAATCATCATTTGTGTTCTACTGAAGAAAAAAAGTCAGCTACATCTTGAATGCCCTGGGGGTAAGTAGATAAACATCAAATTTTCATTTTTGGGTGAACTATCCCTTTAACAACCTTATTTCCAAGAAGAAACAACAACAACTAAAAGACTATATCATGATTATATATTCGTGATCTAAGATTTTGGTAATATCACCCATCTCTACTCCTTGCTAAAGAGCAGGAAAAGCTCCCACAGTTTTACACATGATTTATTTAGTAGCGTTTATCACAAGTAACCTGACTAGAAATGGCTGCTTTTTGGCATTTTCGCACATGCGGTGCCTTAAACCCCATCTTTTTGAAATGTTGGTGGTGGTAAAAGGTATCAAATCGATAGATGTCTA
The DNA here is from genome assembly GCF_018812025.1 of Megalobrama amblycephala. Classification (NCBI taxonomy): domain Eukaryota; kingdom Metazoa; phylum Chordata; class Actinopteri; order Cypriniformes; family Xenocyprididae; genus Megalobrama; species Megalobrama amblycephala. The sequence continues at coordinate 28,429,094 of NC_063067.1, forward strand.
AAACACACATGCACACCACGTCATCAGTCATTTGATATATACAAATGACTGTATTTTTATTTAAATACAAATGCCTGCACAGTATTTTCTATTTTGATACATGTCAACTGAGGTATTTTGTTTTTTTTATTTAAAATACATTTTATGTATTTTTGCCCATCTCTGTCGTTAAGTAGATTACACTGTAAAAAATAATACAATACTTTTTATAATACAATTTTGGCAACAGATTACAAGCAATATTATTAATTAAATTCAACAAATAGAATTGAGTTAGAATTAATCAAATTTATTCCTTAAATGTCAACCATTTAAAACAAGTAAAATTTAAGTAAAATTCAAACAAAAATATCTGACAGACGTCAAAGATGAATTAAGAACTCTTAATTTTTTTATTGCCAACATTGAAGACACCTGATGATAACAAGCAGAATTTCATTTAGTTGGGCAGTTTGACGCTTTGTTTTTTATGTCAGTTTGTGGTTTTTGTAATGGTGTTTGCTAATTTAAATGGTTGACTTTTAAGGAATTAATTGGATTTATTCTAACTCAATTCTTACATGTTGAATTTAATTAATAATTTTGCTTGCCACAGTTTAATTGAGTAGATAGAGCATATTATTTTTTTACAGTGTAGATGAGTTTTTGAGGTTTTTTTGAAGTGTGGCACTGTGTACTACACACGAGCAGATCCGGTGTTCTCAGTGTCTCAGAGCGGCTCGTTTCACAGTAAATGCTGCTCCGCACAAACCGCTGAGAGTTTAGATCGCTTATAACATGCATTTAAAAATGCAAAGCTCACAACTATGTTCCCAAAATTGTAATCAGAGAATCATTTATAAATTTGTTTTCTCCTTGTGGTTTTTCACCAAAATTGAAGCTCTCTGTCACCCTTTTCACCCCTGATGAGTTTGCATCCCTGCTTTGTGTGTGTGCATGCATGCGTCCGTGTGCTTTTAGTATGATGGAATGAATTGAATGTTGTCCTCTCCTCTTTTCTTCCTTTCTTCAGATGGCAGATTGTGGTGGACTTCCCCAAGTTGTCCAAGTAAGAATCAAAGACAACACCATTATGTCTGCCACAGCATTTTGAATGTAGTAATAAATGTGGATGTTTTCTCATTTCAGCCGGGTAAACTCGCTGAGGCTTTCAAGTACTTTGTCCAGGGAATGGGCTACAGTAAGTATCTGTCCTCTTTCTCGTCTCAATTTAATGTCGAGCATTTGATCGTATCATCTTTCTCAGTCTACATTATATTTATCTTCGCTGTTTGTATGAAATATGTTTCTTCATTTCGTGTCTGAAAGCATCTTGTTGTTAAAGAGATGTCAGCATCATCTCACCTTAGTCAACAACTTACACAATGCATGTCCCCGGTGCTTTAATAATGTCAGAAATACTCGCACATCTGATAATAACATCTAAAACAGCAGCAGGAAATATGGCACATTCAAGGGTGAGAGCAAATCATGCCTGTTCAGAGAAACTAGATGAACCCTCAGATGTTATGAACATAATAATCTGCCACAGTGGAACATTTATCCACTGCTGATCTGACTTTACTACAAAAGCATCCGGCCGGTATTCTTGAGTAAAGCAGGTCTCAGATCAGCCCTCGGCTACACTAACACATGACTTGTCTTCCGTGTGGCTGTGCAGTGATGCGCCCTTCAGCGTGTAAGTACACTAGTCTTCCTCTAAGAGCATGATGTGTGGCATGAGCCTTGTGTGACAAATCTTCTCTGATCTTCAGGTTTAATATCTTGTGTGCCCTAAAAGATCCTTGACTGCGCAATGGTTTGCATAGCATGGAAACTTTATTGCTATATTACCTCAAGTGTGATGGTATTTAAAGGTGAAGTGTGATGCAAAAGTAATTGTTTGTTTCCACAATTCTTGCCAAGTCTATAAAGAATCCTGAATGTTCTCTTACAAGCCTATGCCTTGTTAAACACTATAGATGGTTATTATTTTTTTATGTACAGTAATGCAAATCACACCTAGAGTGAAAGGCACTCTAATTTCAATAAGCTCCTACAGATATTTTCATATGCATTCACTTTTATGAGTTCAACACCAGTATGCAAGTGGTATTTACAACTACTAGTATTAATGTAAACTGTGGTTTTCAAATAGAGCCTGTCAACAGCATCAATATTTTGGGCTTTGTTTGCCATTATTACCAATAATAATAATAATAATAATTAACCGAACAGGCTCATTCATCCTGAAGTGCACTATCCTTTCAAATGTTTGGGATTGGTAAGATTATAACATTTAAGGTTTTAATAATAAAAAGTCTCATGTTCATCAAGGCATTTATTTGATCAAACATACAGCAGAAACAATGATATTGTTCATTATTATTACAATTTAAAATAAATTATTAATAATAAATAGCATTTTTATTTTAATATATATTATTAATATAATATATATTTTAATGTAATTCATTCCTGTGATCAAAGCTGAATTTTCAACATCATTACTCCAGTCTTCAGTGTCACATGATCCTTCAGAAATCATTCTATTATGATGGTTTGATGCTCAAAAAACTTTATTATTATCAATTTTGAAAACAGTTGTGCTGCTTAATATTTTTGTGTGAAGCAGTGATAAATTTTTTCAGGATTCTTTGAATAGAAAGTACAAAAGTTATTTGAAATAAGTCTAATATTATAAATGTCACTTTTTTTTTTTATTTAATTTTGTCAGTTTTGATGAATTAATGTGTCCTTGCTTGATGAAAGTATTATTAAAAAAAAAAAAAAAAAAAAATCATACTGAAACCCAAACTTTTGAGCGCTAGTGCACCCCTGTTAAAGCTCTTGATTTGACCATCCAGAGACTGTTTCTGTCTGACACATGCAACAGTTATTAGTGATAAGGTGTTCTGAGAGTGTGAGGAACGTGATCGAAAGTGGCCAGACTCATTTGAAAATGCTCACATTTTGACATGATTAGTCACATTCCTCCTCCATAATTACTAATCTAATCCTGAGACCGGTTGACCTTTTTGTAAATCTATTTTTGTGCTTCTACTGTGGAACAGAGCCCTCCATTAGGAAACAAACACACTGTGTAAGATTTGTGCCTTTTAGACCCTTTAATTTGGAATATTCAATTCAAAACACTTTGATTTTTAGATTAGAGGTGTACAACTTGCTCTGACTTCATTACTGACTTCATTATTATAAGTGATTCTGAAATGTAGTCATTATTTTTTCTTGAAATAAAGTGATTCTGAAATTTGGTATGAATTTGGTACAATTTATGATACTACTGACTAATTAATTAGTCAATAATTACATAAATTGTATATAAAAAAACTTTTTTTTTTTTTTTTGCTGATTATTGATTACTAACTATAAAACATAAGACCATCATTCACAGAATGAATGTTAGATTAAAAAAAATAAAAAAGTAATACTGCATGTACATTGTGATGTCTTTGAGACACTCACTAAACGCCTTGTAAACTTTGATATGTTTGTGTTTTGGACAGTTGTTAAGTTTCACTTAAAGATTTTCAAGCAGGCCAAGACCACCTCATTCAGGTGATCTCGTACGGATTGTTCTTGTACAGATCCAAGTGTGATTGCCATGTTTATATATGCCAGAATTAACCAAAAACATGCCAGGTTTCGACACAAACACTAGCAAGGTGTGAAAATGCCCAGAAACACTATCATACATGTTGACCCTTAAAAACATATTTTTAACTCTTGAACATTTTAATCACTTTTTCTATATTCTTATAGCAATATTATACTCTTCATACTTATGTAAGCTTTTGATCCAGACAGGAAAATTACCTAACATACATCTGTAGGGGTGTAATTCTTTTGTCTGTGGAAATATTAGTGAATGCAGAATGAGTCATTAAGAAAGCGTAATATTCATTGGCTGATTCTGTCATTGAAATGTTTGTGTTTCAGTAAAGGGAGGGTATCACCGGTAAATTCCACTTTGTGTCTTAAATGTGTTATGTGAGTGTTTGTTCTTTTCTTTGTTACTGTTTCTGGGGTGTGTTATTTAGTTTCAACCCTCACAAACCCCCAAGAATACGCTCTGTTGAGGGACTATCCCATCAGAAGACAGTTTCCCTTCTACAGAGCTTTTCTCACTTTCTCTTTCTGTACTTTCAGGTTCTGATTTTCCTTTACCACAGTCTGGAACAAAAATATACTAGCCAAGACCAATATTTTTTTTGTTAATTTAATTTAAAGTGTTGTATGAATGAAACAGTAATAGTGATTGAAGTCTTCTCACCACATTTTGTTTTTTGTTCAATTTGTAGTGAATATCCTTGACACCTCAGTTTATAAAATAATCGGATATGTGCAGAAGGGAATCATAACCATTCAGAAATCTTTCCCTGGCCTCTGGCTGCCACTTTTCTTGCATTTTATAATATTTCTGACCACTTAACTAACTGTCAAGGCTATTCCCATCACCCGATGTAACGTCCCCTACTTTCCTTGCGTCTCCTGTAGCTTCTGCTTAATCTTTCCTTTTCTCTATCTTCCCTCTTTCAAAAAGTACTACCATATAATCTCTGTCCCATCTTTTTCCTCCTCCTTTTGCATTCCCTTTCCCTATCTTCTTTCTTGACCCCTACTACCAATGCCAACAGTCCCTCATGTGCTACTCAGCCACCTGAACAGCGAATCAGGTACCGGGAGATCAGCCAGCACCTTAAGCTGCACCTAAGCCTGCCATCTCAACCTCCCATGCTTCCTGTCCTCACTGTCTGTCCGCCCCAATCACGTGCATACATATGTCTTTATGTCTCTGCATCATGATGTTTGAAGCATGGTAAATGGACATATGTGGGTTTGTTGTCAATGTTTGTATGTGATTATAAGCTGTCTGAGAGAATGTGTTTGTGCACACTGTCCACAATCAACAGACATCTTATTATGTTCTTTTATGATTCTTCTAGGAACATGCCTTTACTTTGCATGCCATTCTGCATTGTTTGAAGTTTACTATTCATTTTGCTGCAATGGTACAAATGAATTTGAGCTTGATCCTGACACGAGGATTCTCTTTCCTTCGTGGGAGAATAATGACTGCAGTGTCCAAACAGTGGTTGTGTTGCCTCAAGTTTCTGAGATTTATAGAGTGCTGCAGGAATGAGTCCTAAAACCTGGAAACAGTTTAGAATTGAAATCGTCCCAAAGTCAATGGGTTTTTGGTTAAATGCTTGAAATAAGGTCTGAAGTTAATGCTAGCTATAGATATTTTCACTTTTTATTCTATGACGTAAAATACACCAGTAATAGCCCACTTGTGATTCTCTTAAAGGACAAGTTCACTTCAGAATTAAAATTTCCTGATGATCGGGCGTACGTCACACACAACCTTTCCAACAGGATTACGTAATGCATGAAGTTGTGGACACGCATCGCAGAGCTAGTGCAAGATGAGCATTTGTAGTTAAAAAGTATATAACTTTTTATTTATTTTTTAGAAAATGACAGATCGTTTCACTAGATAAGACCATTATTCCTCATCTGGGATCATGTAGAGCCCTTTGAAGATGCATTGAAACTGCAATTTGACCATTGAACCCTGTTGAAGTCCACTATATGGAAAAAATATACTCGCACTCTTGCAAACTATTCCAACTCAACTTACGGGAATTGTATTTAGGCTTCAAAATCGATAAGTTGTTTTCTTCTGTGAAGATTATCCTCATGAATAGGTCACAGATCCTATTTTCTGCAATGATTCAAAATCTAATGGAAAAATCCTAGTTGAGGGAACCACTGTGATTGGAAGTTCCTGGTTAGCCTATAAAGATGTGTCATCCTTGCAGCACTCTATTTAGACCATGTGTTCAGAAGAGGCGTTGTTCTTAGGGTGTCTGAATCCCAATTTGCAAACTATTCATCCTGTATAATATACGAGAACAGTTACTTTGTTCTGAATCGTAGTGTATTAAAAAGTAGCAAGTCAAAGTCTTACTGATGAGCTTTTGAGATTTTCATGTCCATAAGGTATACATAAAAAACAAACATAGTGTGATTACTGTAGTCTGATTCATAAACAACTCGTTTATTTTAGCCCAATCCCAAAATAAAACTACTCTTATGAGATAGTTCTTTTAATAAATGGTTAAAAATAACAAGTTTTGAATTGGTTTGAAACACTGCCACAGAAAGAATTTGTTTCATGCTGTATTTAATAGGGGTGTGACAAGATCTCATGCCATGAGATCGAGAGATTAAAATGTATGTGAAAGGCTGTCTCACGATATTGCCATGACGGAGTGTGTGGGTGAAATTAGGACAGAATATGCCACCGCTACATTTACATTACACCTCCACTGTCATTTTGCTTTTTATAGAAACAAAAACCATTTAATTCAGTTGGATAATGGTTGCTTTAATTCCAAACATGAGCAGCAGAATCGTACACAGCGCAGCAGGAATCAGAGTTCACCGATCACGTGACGAGAGTAGTGACTGAAAAGACAATGCCGGAGGATTCGTTGCTCAACAGAGCCTAAGCTTCTGACAAATGTCTGATCTTATAGAATGCGTGCTCGCACGACAGCCAAAGTAAAATGTGAGCATGCATTCAAACGCAATTTCAAAACCCGCATTTTGAAAGTGGCTCTCTGATGCATGCAAATATCTCCCAAACCATCTTTGAGCTCTATCATGCTTGAAGAAAAATTTGGTCTCTATTTGCACTTTGAGTTTTGAGAGAGTACTTTGATTATGGTTGCACTTATTGTTTGCACTTAAAGGGTTAGTTCACCCAAAAATGAAAATTCTGTCATTAATGATTCACCCTCATGTCGTTCCACACCCGTAAGACCTTCGTTCATCTTCAGAACACAAATTAAGATATTTTTGATGAAATTCGATGGCTCAGTGAGGCCTCCATTGACAGCAAGATAATTAACACTTTCAGTGCCCAGAAAGCTAGTAAAGACATATTTAAAACAGTTCATGTGACTACAGTGGTTCAACCTTAATGTTATGAAGCGACGAGAATACTTTTTGTGCACCAAAAAAACAAAATAACGACTTTATTCAACAATATCTAGTGATGGGCGATTTCAAAACACTGCTTCATGAAGCTTCAAAGCTTTACGAATCATTTGTTTCGAGTCAGTGGTTCGGAGCGTGAATCAAACTGCCAAAGTCACACCCCCCAGTGGTGAACCATTGAAATTTCGAAACTCTTATGACGTAACGAAGCCTCGTTTACTGATATCACGTGACTTTGGCAGTTTGATGTATGCTCTGAACCACTGATTCGAAACAAAAGATTCGTAAAGCTTAAAAGCTTCATGAAGCAGTGTTTTGAAATCGTCCATCACTAGATATTGTTGAATAAATTTGTTATTTTGTTTTTTTGGTGTATAAAGAGTATTCTCATCACTTCATAACATTAAGGTTGAACCACTGTAGTCACATGAACTGTTTTAAATATGTCTTTAGTAGCTTTCTGGGCATCTGAAAGTGTTAATTATCCTGCTGTCAATAGAGGCCTCACTGAACCATTGAATTTCATCAAAAATATCTTAATTTGTGTTCCAAAGATGAACGAAGGTCTTACAGGTGTGGAACGACATGAGGGTGAGTAATAAATGACAGAACTTTCATTTTTGGGTGAACTAACCCTTTAAGAGTAAGAAAACTAATTGTTTACAGTTTTTAATTCTGTGATCAATTTTTGGAAAGGAGTTCAGTTAGGAGGTCATTAGTTGTAGAAGCTCATATATCAGACAGTTCTAAGGTCTGAAAAGTCTCATCATACATGAGAGAAGCCAGTCCATTGAGTTAGTGGCAAAACCTTTTACAGTGCTTGAGTATTGTTGTCTTTTACTGCATATGATAATTCATACTCATGAAGTAGAACTGAAATGACATTCATTACAAGATGATTAGCTAAAACATTTCAAATGCACCGCTATTTTTCTAGATATGTATTTCGTCATTGAGGATTTCTTAAAAATACTGTGTAAAAAATCTCGTCTCATGTCTCGTGAGCTAACGGTCTCGTCACACCCCCTAGTATTTAATCAAAATGCACAATAATAAATGAAATATACCCAAATGAATCAGAATTTAATCTGTTTCGAAAACCAGTCCTACTCCCATTTCACTTTCCTGCTACAAATATCCGTCAAAGGTGTATGTCCCTTCAGAAGTATATAAATTGGGATTCATCTAACTATATCCTCATTAACCATCATTTCAGATTGTCCCAGTATCTCAATCAGTCCAGCGTTAGTTGAGCAGTGTGCAGATGTGCAGGGGTTCACTCACTCTGAGGAGACTCATTATTCTCCCCTTCCTGGATCTCCATATGTTTGGATCCGAGTGCAAAACTGACTTTCCTGTGAAGCACATGCCCCTCACTCGGGATCCTCCAACAGTCATGCAGCAGCATTAGTCTGTACATGTTTTCAGCTCTGTTCGATTTCTCTCTTCCTTCTCTCAGTGCCCACTGCCAGTATGACCCGATTGGCACGATCTCGCACTCACTCCGCCTCCAGCATGGGCTCAGCGGACGGCTCGCGCAGCCGCGCACATACCAGTTCACAGATGGAGGGCGCCACTGGCGGCCCAGTCCTCGACAACCAGAGCAGACCACAAACCATGGAGGTGTCCTGCTAAAGCACCCAGAACCAAGCCACCGTTTCACCTGCGATCATTCGCGTGTTGCCCTTCTGCACCTCAGACCGCTTTCTGTCCGATTCGGGTTTCTGTCTTTGTCTTTCGTTCTTTGTCTACTTGTTCCCTTGTGGCCAGAGAGCAAGTAGACAAAAGAAAGAAAGTGGGTCTAATGAAGGGATGCGTTGTTTGATGTCAAGTAATCAATGTATTTTAACATATTTGGGTATTTCTTCACTGCATGGACACACACTAACTTTTTTTGCTGATGTTTTTACCTTGATCTTGATTGGCTTACTACTTTATTACACCGTTCTTTTATATTTGTGTCATCCTTCAGAGATTCATTTTCACTCTCGATATGCTTCTTGTGTGTATATTTTGCTGGTGGCTGTTGTATATTGAACATTCGGAGGGTATTCTCGTCTGTAGCGGGAGAGTTTTCGTTCCCTCTCTTGCTCTCTCTAAGGTCTTCCTGCCCGTTGTATTTACTATAGAGATGACCAAACCACTTCACTTCCTCTTTGTAGACTGATTTCTGGCTTTTAGACGGTTTCTACTTCTCTCACCATATGGCAGCAGCTATTACGGTTTGATTTTGATTGACGGTCTGCTAGTTGTAGTGTTTAGAAAAATCTACTGATTAGCATGCCCCTATTTGAAGAGTACAATAGACATTTATATTAGTATTAATTATGTTTAGATCTTTCTGCAATGGTTAATTCAGTTTGATTGAATGACTGATTCTGTTTACATGAGTTTTAGACTAGAAACCCCTTAATAGAGAAGACTTTGCTTAGGTTTGCACACAAGTTCATGTACGATATTTTTCACAGTCTGTGCTTGGGCGATCAGCTACACCAAAACAAGCCAATAGCTGAAGTGAAGATCTGTAGCTCATTCAAAGAACAGTTATTTTTACCATAAAGGGCATCTAGAGGTGTAAAACAGCATGGTTCCTCTAAATGCACTACAGTTGGCTTTTGGTCAAAATTCTCCATTCCTTCTGTACAGTGGGCCGATATCCCAATAACCTCATATTGTTTTGACTACTCTGTTAGTTTCTGAAGTGTTATTGTTATTGGTTTTTATCCTTTTTATTTCAATGGATGGCAATTCCCTGTTGATTGCTGATTGTACCGCTGCCTTGAGTGGGTTTGTAATGATGCGTTGTGGTTTGTCCTCCAAGCATTTAGGGGGCGTTGTACTGCATACTGTCTGCTGAGTATATCGATTTGTACGAATATTGAAATAAAGTAGTTGTACATAAAACTTGTATGTTTCTTTATTTGATTCATTGCTGCTATTACTTTTTTTTTTTTTTTTTTTTTTTTTTTTTCAGTTTCTAGGACACATTTCTCAATACTTAGGTCACTTTTTCTCTCCACACAATTCCCCTTGCCAACTTTCAGCTTGGCACAGCAATACATTTCACATTTAAAATGCACTAAAAATACCACATGCGTCTCGAATTAATTCTTTCAGAACACTAGCAAACCTATAAACAATAGCAACAAGTAGCGTTATATATATTTTTTCTTTTGTACAATTTCTTTACAAAACAAGAATGACTCTCTACTGCTTAGAATTCACTCCAGTAAATGTGACATGGTCCATTACAGTACAAAATTACTCTTAAGTTGTTACCATTTTGTATAGATGGTAATGAAATTGAAAGACTAACATTTAGAACATTTCATTATGGTATTACTGTAGAAAATGTACGTCTTATTCAGTTTTGTAATATGTAGCTTTTCAAATTAACCCTAGAATGCATGAATCAAAAAGAAACTACACGCGTGTAAAGGGTTTCAGAATGACCCGTATTGGAGTTAATAGTATGTACATTGTGTGCAGAATTATTAGGCAAGTTGATTTTCTGATCTTTTTTTTTTTTTCCCAAGCACATTTTACAAATTCCAAACCACATAAATCTTAATAACTACTATTAATTTTGAATTTAATCATTTATAAATGATATATAATTGTTCATGAAGGCTGGAAGTGGAAAACGCCTTACATTCAGGTGTGCAGAATTATTAGGCAGGTTTTATTTTACAGATAAAATGAGCCAAAAAAAAGATTTAACTGAGACTGAAAAGTCAAAAATTATTAAATGCCCATGAGAAGGATGCAATACTAATGCAATACTAGAAATTGCAAAGTTAAAGCATGACCAATGGACGGTGAAACGCTCATTGGGTCAGCGGGGTCATACAAAAACAGCTGGAGAAGAAAAGACACATGTTAACTGCAAAAGAGTTAAGGTGAAGAATTAAGTGTGAAACCATCAGGAACCCTTTAGTCTCCAGCGCCACCATTTTCCAGAACTGCAACCTACCTGGAGTCTCCAGAAGTGCAAGGTGTCAGGATCTCAGAGACTTAGGTTAGCTAAAGAATCCTAAAAAATGACCCGCTCTTAATAAGAATCACAAGCTGAAGTGTTAGAAAATACATGAAGACTGTTTTTTATAGGCCTTATAGACAGACAGATTGAGAGTGACTCCTGAAGGACCAGCACCACATCCTCTTGTACCACTGTTTGAAGAATTTATCTTCCAGAATCTGGCAGTAAGGTGTGGGAGTTCATTTTTTGTCCATCTACTATCCTGAAAAGTCCGTTTTGCAGATGTGGAATAAAAATGACCTGACATGTTGCACTTCTGAAGACTCCAGGTCGATTGCAGTTCTGGAAAATGGTCACACTGAATACTAAAGGGTTCCTCATGGCTTCTCACTTAATTCTTCACCGTAATTCTTAATTCTTTTGCAGTTAACATGTGTCTTTTCTTTTCCAGCTGTTTATGTATGACCCCACTGACCCAATGAGCGTTTCACTGTCCATTGGTCATGCCTTAACTGTAATTTCTAGTATTGCATTAGTATTGCATCTTTCTCATGAGCATTTAATAATGGTTAAAAGTCTGAGTTAAATCTCTTTTTTGGCTAATTTTTTTCTGTAAAAGAAAACCTGCCTAATAATTATGCACACCTGAATGTAAGGCATTTTTCATATATATATATATATATATATATATATATATATATATATATATATATATATATATATATATATATTACAAATGATTAAATACAAAATTAATAGTAGTTATTAAGATTGATGTGGTTTGGAATTGGTAAAATGTGCTTGGGAAAAAAAAAAAATGATCAGTAAATCAACTTGCATAATTTTGCACACGGTGTATGTGTATATACATATGTGTGTATATTAATGCATATATGTATATAAGTGTTTTATTAATTAAATTATTAAAATAATTGATGATATACAAATGTTTTAATATAACAAACAACATCTATTTGTCCACTTTCCTTGTAAATATGCATTACAAAAGATGAAATGTATTCTTTTTAAGACAAACTCTAAACTAATTTAGATCTATTGCTGAGTATGTTCAAGTCTGAACCTTCACTCCTCACATTTCTCACAGAACATGTGAAAATGATCTTCTCAGAGACAGAACATTTCACATAACATTTGCACCTTTCTAAACATGTAACTTTTGGGCAGAGTTTGTTTAGGCCTTCAGCTGTCCTTTCCTATGGATAGTAAAGTGTCCAATGGATGTGAACTTCAGAATTGTGGCAGGAGGTCATCCGGGTACTTTTTTGCTTACTGTTTTATGAATGCTGTGAATTCAGACTTGCAACTTATTTCACATGCTGCATTTCCTCTACTATATAATAGGGAGATATGCGTATTCAGTCACAACAGGGCTTTCAGTGATCTATAAAGTTAAGTAAATATTATTATTGACAAAAATGTTTCCAAAATAGTGTTCGGTTAAAATTCCATAAGAAAAAATATGGGTCAATTCGACCCCCTTTATGCATTCTTGGGATGAAAAATGCATTCTTGGGAATAAAAAATTCCCATCCTATGACCAAGAAATACAAACCCGATTCCAAAAAAGTTGGGACACTGTACAAATTGTGAATAAAAACAGAATGCAATGATGTGGAAGTTTCAAATTTCAATATTTTATTAAGAATACAACATAGATGACATATCAAATGTTTAAACTGAGAAAATGTATCATTTTAAGGGAAAAATAAGTGGATTTTAAATTTCATGGCATCAACACATCTCAAAAAAGTTGGGACAAGGCCATGTTTACCACTGTGTGGCATCCCCTCTTCTTTTTATAACAGTCTGCAAACGTCTGGGGACTGAGGAGACAATTTGCTCAAGTTTAGGAATAGAAATGTTGTCCCATTCTTGTCTAATACAGGCTTCTAGTTGCTCAACTGTCTTAGGTCTTCTTTGTCGCATCTTCCTCTTTGATGCGCCAAATGTTTTTTATGGGTGAAAGATCTGGACTGCAGGCTGGCCATTTCAGTACCCGGATCCTCCTCCTACGCAGCCATGATGTTGTAATTGATGCAGTATGTGGTCTGGCATTGTCATGTTGGAAAATGCAAGGTCTTCCCTGAAAGAGACGACATCTGGATGGGAGCATATGTTGTTCTAGAACTTGGATATACCTTTCAGCATTGATGGTGCCTTTCCAGATGTGTAAGCTGCCCATGCCACGCGCACTCATGCAACTCCATACCTATCAGAGATGCAGGCTTCTGAACTGAGCACTGATAACAACTTGGGTTGTCCTTGTCCTCTTTAGTCCGGATGACATGGCGTCCCAGTTTCCCAAAAAGAACTTCAAATTTTGATTCGTCTGACCACAGAACAGTTTTCCACTTTGCCACAGTCCATTTTAAATGAGCCTTGGCCCAGAGAAAACGGCTGCACTTCTGGATCATGTTTAGATATGGCTTCTTTTTTGACCTATAGAGTTTTAGCCGGCAACGGCGAATGGCACGGTGGATTGTGTTCACCGACAATGTTTTCTGGAAGTATTCCTGAGCCCATGTTGTGATTTCCATTACAGTAGCATTCCTGTATGTGATGCAGTGCCATCTAAGGGCCCGAAGATCACGGGCATCCAGTATGGTTTTCCGGCTTTGACCCTTACGCACAGAGATTGTTCCAGATTCTCTGAATCTTTGGATGATATTATGCACTGTAGATAATGATAACTTCAAACTCTTTGCAATTTTTCTCTGAGAAACTCCTTTCTGATATTGCTCCACTATTTTTGCGCAGCATTGGGGGAATTGGTGATCCTCTGTCCATCTTGACTTCTGAGAGACACTGCCACTCCGAGAGGCTCTTTTTATACCCAATCATGTTGCCAATTGACCTAATAAGTTGCAAATTGGTCCTCCAGCTGTTCCTTATATGTACATTTAACTTTTCCGGCCTCTTATTGCTACCTGTCCCAACTTTTTTGGAATGTGTAGCTCTCATGAAATCCAAAATGAGCCAATATTTGGCATGACATTTCAAAATGTCTCACTTTCAACATTTGATATGTTATCTATATTCTATTGTGAATAAAATATAAGTTTGTGAGATTTTTAAATGATTGCATTCCTTTTTTATTCACAATTTGTACAGTGTCCCAACTTTTTTGGAATCGGGTTTGTATGAAAATGACTTTAATAAGGGTCAGAAACAAGTTTTTTGAAGAATTCATGGAATATCAAGTTAATAAATGTTTTCATTGATAAAATATTTAAAAAAAAAATCACAGCATGCCAGGTCAATTTGACCCCCTTTATGCACTCTAGAGTTAAGTTTAACAGTTTAAAAAAATAACATGCAAATTGGCCTGTAGATGCATAGAGATTTGGCAGTGGTTGTGTCTAAGTGAGAAAAGAATTCATGTAATTTGAAAGTAGTAGTCACTGAATGCATTTTGTGCCAAAGCAATAAGAAATGATCCACAGTTTAGCCCACATTGCCTGCTGTTGTGATCACTGTGTAAAGAGTTTTAGAAAAGTGAATACATTTTCTTGTGTCTTCTGCAGAAGAAAGTAAGTTTGAATTTGAATTACACAATTTACATTTTGGTGTACCTTTGAGGAGCTGGGAAAGTGTAGAAAATGGTCAAGGAAAACAATGTTTTGGGGGCAATAAAACATTGACTAACACTGTAGTTAGACTTCAGGGAAAAGCTAAGTATGATGTGACCCAAATCTCTTAAGTAATCAGATGCTCAATGTGCACTTCTGTGCATGACCCATCTCAGCCAAACTTTTTTCTGTCAGCTCAGCCAGCTGTGAAAGTTTTCCGATCACAAGCTAGACTGGTTTTATTGATTGCATGTGGTCAAAGACGACACATTTAGAAGCTATTTTTAGAAACTGTGGCATACACACTTCAAGCACTTCAAGTACAACATTGACCACAGCAGAAAGGATCTGTCAATAACAGATCTGTGCTGAGTGTTCTTTCCATCTGATGTGCACAATCACACAGCTTGTGTACTTTTTCACTTACCGTATAGATTTGCTGATTTGCTTCTCCTCTGAAATTAGAGTGCATTGAACTTTTTGTCACCAGGTAGGATGACATCCCACTACGACTTTAATTAACTTACTCCACTTGTCATGGGAATTTGTATCGGAACATCTTCAGCTGCATAATTAACTACTCAACATTTAGTGTGAAGTGATGCAAGTCTGAATCTAACATGTTATGAGTACAGATGGCATTGCAATTCAGAAATTCATATAAAGTTCAGTTTAAATTTATTTATTTTTTCCCAGCTGGGAAAATGAGCAGTCATTTGTAGCAATTCTCGCATCTACGATGATCTGGAGTCATTTAGTTTCCATGACAGTTATTGCTACGGCAATTGGTTTCGGTGCATTTGGGAATATTGAAATTAATACGTGCAGAAAGTATCACCAGAGAATTTCGAAACCTCTTTAAATTTAGTAAGCCGCTTCCATCGGCATCTGTATTGCTTCATCAATTAGCCCATGACGTCATGACATTCAAAACCTTTCCCTCCACCAACATCTGTGTTGTGTATTAGTACGGCTCCAACATGATCAAAACATCTTCCTAGTCTGCTCTCGCTGTCAGACATCTGTGCGTCAGCAAAGGAGTGACAGTTAGACCTGTTCGTCACAGGAAACTGCAAGTAGTAAATAAGTCTGCCTACCTCAGTGTGCTTGCAAAAACACTGAGACAACCACAGCAGCATCCTACACCTCAAACTCAACTACTGCCTCTCAGCTTCAAGGAAACTAGCCTCTGATCTGTGCCAAAATCTCTCGAAATAGTTTTCTCACTACGCTATCTCAGTTTTCAGACCTTTTGCATGCGCTCATAAACAGATGTGCAGGTGAAGGAGTTCTGTTTGCTTGTAAGGAAGGATTGTCATCAAAGTTAGCCTGAAGACCATGAGGTGAGTAAGACACTTTCAGTCTGTTTAATGTCTTTATGTTGAGTGCTGTGAACTTTTATTCATTTAGCTTGTTTATCCAAAGCGCCTTACATGAATTCAGAATCACAGTTGTGATAGTTAAAAGTGACAGTAGTTAAAATGCCGTTTTTGTTTGGAAGAAAGTCTTGCCATTTTTTTTTTTTTTTTTAATAATAATAATAATAATAAGCGTTTTGTGATCGCTCTAAAAGAATGTCTACGTTCATGAAGTTAACACGAGAAGCTCGAACTTCAAAGTCATAATCTTGAATCTGAAATCAAAGTCGGGATCATCTTGAAAAGTGTGCGCTTGCACAGACGCCTTGCTTCAAAGGCGATTCAAAGAAAAGTGCGGGTTTGTGTGCCATTTTGAAGTCAGTGTCATTTGTTTGGTATGATACTTTCTAACGACCTAAAGTTTCAGACTTGAGAACTCTTAAAAGTCATATTAAATGGCTTAAATACTGATAAAAACGACTCTGTATTGCTGCGACAGGAAGTTAATAACCGTGTTCTAATCTTTGACTAAATCTTTATCGCCATACCCATGAGATATATTATTCAAAAATGTAGATTATGACATGACTTTTAGCTGTTGGTTGTTGTTTGTTTGTGTGTACTCCAGTATAGCTGTGTTTGTATGTAGCACATGTAATCCGTTACGCATGTGTTATTTTGGTGCCCAGGGTATGAGGTCTGTAATTTGGACCTGGAGACCTTGATGACCTAGTGAGACCCATCTGTGGTACCAGGTGACCATCTGCTCGATAATATCATATAGCTGTGGGACCGGTGCCACTGCATTACAATATGATAAAGAAGAATACCTCTCAAAGATCACTGATGAATGTTAATACAACATTAGACATATGAGGGTGTTGAAATCAAAGTCACATTGTGCATTCGTTAAAATTTTTAATAGCAGTAATTGAACTATTGGGCTATTACAATGTTATTACATTGTAATAACATTGTATACTGGAAAAGGAATATTTATGTGTTGATGGTATTTTAGCAGAGGAAAAAAATATTGAGCATAAATGCTCTTTGAGGTTGTTTTGATCATCAGACCGTCCGGTTCATTTCCTTCAAATGATTTACAGTGATCTTTTTTCACACCATGTGGGAAGGCAGTGGAAGATTGTACCTCAGCACTTTACTGTCGCTTCATAATAATATAAGAGTCATATTAAGAGAATGAGTCATGTTATATTATGATTTTATCTCAGCCAGTGATATTTTACCTGGAATTTGCATACTGAATCATTATGTTTCACATAGGTCGCATAAACAAATGCATCTTGCACCATTGTGATGTAACTGAGCATGACAGAAAATAGTAGAACGTTCTCAGCACTGCACCAGATCTATTTTTAGAACGGCCTCCCCTTTTTCTTTTCTTTTTTTGTTGGTCCAAGTTAAAAAAGTGAGTGATAGTGAAAGTGCGGATGGAAAGTTTTTTTTATCAAAGTACACAAGTGGTTTGTCGACATCCTTCCTCCTTACGGTCAAAGCCTGACATAAGGATGCCGTGGCCTGATAAAATTATACATCGGATTTGTTCTGTGTGCACGTATGTTTTGGGGGGTTTTAATGCTTTGTTTAATGAATATCAAAAATCAATACACATCAGTCAGTGCTAAAAAAAAAATCTCGCTCTTCTGTCCTTAGATTGTGGTTCCCATCAGCATTGTGCACCTAAACACTCCAGAGTAGCATGGGCAGTCGGCCCAGTAAAGACCGGCGCGGATCCAGCGCACATGCTGTTCTCTTGGACACGGAGGAAAGAGCCGACTCGCTGTCCATGGGTGAGTTCAGCACTGCAGTGCACACTTTATATGTGCATGAGGTCCCACTCGTGTCAGAACTGATGCAGCACTAAATGTAAAAAAGTGCAATATAGCGTAGAACGGAAGCTTAGATGCTTTTACAAGTTTTGGTAACTGTTGCAACTACAGCATTCAGTGTGTGCTTTACAAGTATGCATACTTTAGGTTGAGGATTTATATCAATGATAGACTTGGGGAAAAAAAAAAAAAAAAAAAAAACGGAGAGCTGAGGTTGCCAAAAATTCACGGTAAAAAAATGACAATGTTTCAGGTATTACAGGATGACAGCTGTATATTCCATTAACTGATGCAATATTTTAGTCTACCTGAACTACAAAAATATGATTTGTATATTCTGATAACTACCATAATAATATAGGTGTTAAAATAGGACACTTATTATGATGAACTGTCCATAAAACATGACAAACACATGATGACAATATAAAATGTAGCACAGAACACACTAATCTTCATAACTGATAACAAAAATAAAAACCAATGCTATATTAATAAAATATTATCAAATGTGATGCACAGGTTTATTATCATTAACTAAAACTAAAACCATAAAAAACATTTTCATTACTTGAAATAAAATGCACATTAACTGAAATAATATAAAATAAAATATTAAAAGACTCATTTTATTTCAGATAGTTGCCAGAGCAACATTTCTCATTTTTGTTTAAAGTACCAAAATAACTAAAACTAAATAAACTAAAAAAAAAAAAAAAAAAAAAAGTAAAACTTTAATAAAAACAATAAAAATTACAAAAACACAAAATAACTTTAAACCTTTACGTTTAAAATGAAAACCCAATATATAAAAATGAAGTTTTATTCAAAATATTAACAAAAAATGATAATAGTATTTTAATGATATGAAACTAACATCACACAGGGACTTCTGGGAAAGCCTTTTAATTGTTTTCCACCATAAATTGCATCATATTTTTACTTACAAAAAACATTTTATAATGGCAAATTTATTGTGATATGCTTATTTAAATGTATTATTTAAAAAAAATGGTATGGTAATTTATGCTTTTTACTACCAAAAAAACAGAAAAATTGCATATATCATGATGTTAAACAACTTTTCACTTTATTTTCACTATAAATATCAGGGTAACTTTAAGGGTTTTTACTGTAGGATTTTTTTTTAGAATCTTTTTCTTTAAAAATAGCTACCATTTTTGAATCATGTGCGCAGATTAACAGGACTAAAGGTGATGTTTTGTTCTGTGTGCAGACAGCGGTAGATGCGTGGTGGTGTCCCTGTACGACTATCCGTCGAGAGGTCCGGGAGACTGTACCATCAGAGTGGGGGAGAGGCTCAACATTTTGTCAGAGTAAGTGTGCTGTCGCACAACGTTGCATCATTACATGAAGAGCCTCATCAGTATGAGAATCTGATGTTATAATGTGTGTTACAGTGAGGGAGAGTGGTGGAAAGTAAGTTCGTCAGCCACAGGAAATGAGAGCTACATCCCCAGCAATTACACTGCCAAAGTGTACAACAGGTGAGCTGAACTCATGACATCATCACACCGATGGTCAGGTGGTCTGATCTAGTGTGTTCCATGTGTGAGGCGGTGATGATATCAGCTGTAGTTTCTGTAGTGGGGTTAACTTTGTGTGGGGTGTAGAGTGGGCACAGCTGGATACAGTGTGTGATCTGATTATCAGTTTGGGGACGCACTGTACCCACAATGACCCTGCTGATCACTCACTTACTCACGAGTCTCTACCTACTGCTTTTTCCTTCTGCTCTGCTCTTGATTTTTGTCATCACACTCATCAATCATCTGTGTGTGTGTGTTTTCGTGCAGGTGGCAGTTTGTGGGTCTCAGCAAACAGAAAGCAGAGGAACTTCTGATGCTCCCTCATAATCAGCCCGGCTCCTTCCTTATCAGAGAGAGCGAGACCTTCCCAGGTACATACACACTAATGCTAGTTTTATTAATATCCTATGATTTCCTATGATACATATGATTTTCATCTTACTGACGATCAAACGAAAGTTTTTTTTTTTTTTTTTTGTTGTTGTTGTTGTTGTTTTTTTTTACGTATCGACACATTGACTTGGGTGGGCTATTTTGACTTGAGCCGGTTAGAAACCACCCAGAACACTATATAAACACTCTAACGACCACCAGGAGCAATAACTGATGCAATATTTTAGTTTACCTGAACTACAAAAATATGATTTGTATATTCTGATAACTACCATAATAATATAGGTGTTAAAATAGTAATAAGTCCATAAAACATGACAAACACATGATGACAATATAAAATGTAGCACAGAACACACTAATCTTCATAACTGATAACAAAAATAAAAACCAATGCTATATTAATAAAATATTATCAAATGTGATGCACAGAATTATTATCATTAACTAAAACAAAACCATAAAAAAACATTTTCATTACTTGAAATAAAATGCACATTAACTGAAATAATATAAAATAAATTAAATATAAAATAATATCATTTTTTTTCTGATAGGTGCCAAAGCAACATTTCTCATTTTTGTTTTAGTTATTTTGGTACTTCAACTTAAACTAAACTAAATAAACAAAAAAAACTAAAACTTAAAAACTTTACAGACAACTAAAAAAAATAATAAAAATTACAAAAGCACAACAAAATTACTATAAACCTTTACATTTAATATGAAAACCCAATATCAGTTAGAAACCACCCAGAACATTATATAAACACTTTAGCAACTACCAGGAGCACCTAAACAACCACATATCAACATGTTAAAATATACCTCATAATGCCTCAGAAACTGCATAGCAAAATCCTATTGTCGTGACAGTGATGGACTCGCATTTTTTCTTCCAAAGTTAAAGGTGCTAAAGAGGATGTTTTGGTTTATACATTTTTGCAATATTACTTGAAACTGTCTTTACTAACTGATAAAAGACTATTTATTAGGTGCACTGAAAGGACTAATATTAATATGCATCATCTGTGCACGAGGTAGGGCCTTAAAAACATCAGCCAATCGTTTACGCGATCATCGCATAAACGATTGGCCCTCTGGCTTATCAATCACTTGCCATGACGTTCCTTGTGAGAGACGTGCGCGGCTGCACGCTCCAGTAACTTTCCACACTCCACAGGCGCCGCATGCAATGTTTTTGTCAGGAGTAACAGCTGCAGATTATGAGTTACCTGCGGTGAGTCCGACATAATGAATCCACTAACACGACACAGTGAATGCCGGTGGTAAAGACTCGTGTTCCAATACTCGTGCACGAGTTTTGGGAGGCGTTCCCTCGAAATGAGCTGTGAAGGAGGGGGGTTGTTCTTACGCATGCACTCATTTCAAAAACTCACTAACAGTCTTTGGCTTCTCAGTCGACAAAAAGATCCTCTTTAGCACCTTTAATATGTAAAAAGTGCTGTTTTTTTCATTTTCAGAAAATGTAAACTCGGTTTGAATCAATTGATAATATTTGTATTTTTCCTCCAGGTAACCACACTCTGTCAGTGCGTAAGAGCAGCTCGCAGGAGCGCGCTTCAGTCAAACACTACCGTATCAACTGCATCGAGAATGGCTGGGTCTACATCTCTCCTGGACTCACCTTCAGGACCCTCACAGACCTGGTTGCACACTATTCAGGTACACACAAACATAGACTCATAGATACAGCCATTAGGTCGTGTGTCCTCCAAAGTGTTTTTTTCACGATGATAGTATATTTTTTCAATTGTTTTCAATGAGAACACCGTCAGCAGCATGACGAGGCGCTGAATGTCTATTTCACGCTGAGTGCTCTGCGCTTTTTACCTGTCGCCGAAAGTTGAAGAATGTTCAACTTTAGGTAAAACACAGCGCTCATCACTGCCACTTTTTACCCAGCCGTCCAATCAGTGTGGAGGAGGGGCGGGACAAATACCACACTGACCAACCGCCACATTCTTCTTGTATAACAAAAAGGATCGACAATGGTTTTCCTGCGGAATTGGGCTACTTTTACACTGTTGCCATGGGTTGTGTTTTTAAACCACGGGTTGAAGCTTCCCCTCAACCCACTGGAACGCAATTTATTTTTACTGCACGGAATGCGATTTTTAGCCATCGGAACTCAATTTTTTATCCCCCAGATCGCAATGTTTTTACCCCCCAGAACACAATTTTTACTTCACGGAATGTGATTTTTCCCGGGGGACCGCCAACCATGGTTTTACTACAAATAAAAAATAAAAAAAAAACATAGCTATTGACGTTAAACCATAGGAACCAAAAAATTAACCATGGTTTTGCTACACTAAACATAAATCATGGTATTTGTCTTAAAGCTGTGGTTATATAAATTGTAATCAATCCTCCAAAAAAACACCCGTGTTTGGGTGGGTTTTGAATAGCAATTGGGCTGATTTTGTTACGCAAACCTGGCAACAGTGAAGCTCATCTCTTCATCCAAAACTAGTGCCAGAGCAAGTATGTTTCATTGTGTTGACATTTTTATATTCAGAAACAAATTATTTGCGAAATCAGATACTATTAACAGTTCCGCAGTTATTCCTTATCATCGCACATATAGCGTTTCAACTGATTAAAACGTTGCGCCCCCAAAATGATCTCAAGCACCCACAGCAAGCCATTTTCAAAAGAGTGCTGGTGTTTC
Organism: Megalobrama amblycephala; assembly: GCF_018812025.1. NCBI lineage: Eukaryota > Metazoa > Chordata > Actinopteri > Cypriniformes > Xenocyprididae > Megalobrama > Megalobrama amblycephala. Next base: position 28,451,517 of record NC_063067.1, read on the forward strand.
ATTTGGCTAAAAACGCTTAGGTGGACACATGGCCTAACTCAATAATGAAACCCAGTGATTCTGTGTGGCATTGCTGGGTTTGTGGTTGATACTGATGTGACATATGATATAAGACTTGGTGGTGCACTAATAGCTGAGAAAATCTTTAAATGATGTAGACTCACATGGGAAGTGGGCTCCAGTCATGTCAGTGCCTATAAAAACATTTTATTCTACATAAAGCCTCAAGGTGACTGACATTTTGAAATCACATGACCTGCTAGTTCAGTTTATCTCTGTAATCCCCCATTATGTGACACTTTAAGTGGCGGAATAAATTGTGGGTGACAAAAATGGCTGTAAACAGGGTAATTCTACAGCTGACGAACAAATGAATGCTGCTTCACCCATGCTGATAGGTGTCAAGTCAAAGACAACTGTTGTATCAGTCAGAAACCGAACAAATAAAGTGGATTACGTATTGCACCTTAAATAGTCCTGGCATCCACCCAAAACAACACTTTGGCAACCACACAGTATATATAATATATACATGTATGTAAGTGTTGTGGCCAGAGATTAAATGTGAACTTTGCCTCAGAAGTATCGGACGGGTTATGCTGTACTCTGGGGGAGCCGTGCTTCATCATTGGATCCAACAACGTTCCTGTTGTAACCGGCCCACCTCCGGTTGCCGTGAAGAGGCCCACTATAAACTGGAAAGATGTGAACAGGTACGTCAAACACATCATACTCAGTCACAAATGAAATGCCTTGATTGACACTAGGAATATCATCTAAACAATGAACCTTCAAAACCTAGTAGAGCAGTTTCTAACCTAACTCTCTTCACAGCTCCATGATCTTCGGGCAGAGTAAAGAGGGTGCGGAGGAGTCTCTGGTGAGCGAAGGACTGAAGGAGGCCATTAACTCGTACCTCTACATGACGGAGGAATGCGAGGACTGCTGTCAGCTCTGGGAAACATGAGGAAGACTGTAGAGAGACTTGGAGGACGAGTGTTTGAATGACTTTGGGCTCTTGATGCTGTCGGTGATGACGCACTTTCGTACATATAGAAACAGACCCAGAAACGAAAAATAACCAAAAACTACATCTAAGCGTCTATTTTCATTCGTGTATTTCTTTGAAGAGATGCGTAAAAATTGTTTAAGAACGAAAGCGGCGTCGGATGAAGCTCCCGGCCGAGCGCATTGACTCATTGCTGTTCTTCCAGAGTGGGTGCTGGAGACAAAGATGTCACAGTTTCCTGTGTGGACTCGTTCCTGGCGGACATGAAAGAGAACACGACTGAAGGAAATAACGACAGAGGAGTGTGTGAGTGGGAGGGGGAACACAGCTGGGTGGCGTACGCATCCATTTCCACTCCTCTCACACTTTCTGGAACTTTATCAGCGACTCGTTACAAATGTGATCGCGATCATTGAATGATGAGATGAGGAACTCCAGAGAAGCTTTACAAGTGATATCAAAGATATTTTGATACTGTTTTTTGTTGAAAATGCCAAACAAAATACTTATTTATGACTTGGAACATAAATGTGAATCTTTGTATATATGTACAGTTCCTTAAAGGGATAGTTCACCCAAACATGTCGATTTTGCCATCAAAAGAATAGTAGTTTTGGTTTCCATTGACTTCTATTATAATTTTAGACCAGACAATGGAGCCAAAACTGTTTAGTCACCAACATTATTCATAAAAAACATCTTTTACATTCCACATAGTCATACAGTTTTTGAACGACATGTGCAAGTAAATAATGACCATTTTAATTTCTGAGCGAACTATCTTTTTAATGGACTAATCAACATCAATTATGCTCTTTTAAATAAACAACATGAAAAAAACCCAATCTCATCTTTTGTCAGCTTCTACAGATACAAAGCATCTTGAATGAGGTGCTTCCTGTCTATCTTTGCACCTATTGTTCTGAAAAGAACCGCAGTCTTGAGCAGCAGGAAGTGAAGATTTGTGCATGCCTGTGTGGTCTCTTCTCAGGGTGCAGAGGAATATTTATACCAGCCAAGTTCTTCAAAAACCTTACAGCAAACTTCTGCTGAGAACAGTTTTAAAATGTTCTTAGAAATTAAAAGTGAGAATTCGTGTGGACGTTTTATCTGTTACATCAAACCAGTTTCTCCTACACATTGCTGATAGCAGAGGCATTTATGCGCTGACCTAAAGATTTCCATGTTATGTAACATCCCTGACAGGCTGTATGTTCCTCTACATGTGATGAAGTGAATGATTGGCACTGTAGTATGCGTGATGATACAGGTAGAGTGTAATTACATTGCAGTGCCACCTTGAGGCTGTAGTGTGTATTGGCACTAAATTAATCATATGTACAGTGGCTATAAAAGTCGTGAATATTATTGTGTTTGAGATATTAAACCAATTTATTATAAAGAAAGGGTTACACTTTATTTTAAGTTGTCCTTGTCACAGAGTAATTACACATTTAAGTGCTGATTAATATTAACTACATGCACTTACTATAGGGTTAGGATTAGGCTTGGTTGTGTAATATGCATGAAGTTATTGCTATAGTAATTACATGTAACGTGTAACAATGGCAAATAGTTATCTAAAGAAAGAAACAAGCACACATCTGAAAAACAAGGTAAAACTTTCTTTTAAGGTGACGTAGTTACACATTACTACACACTCACTATAGTAGTAACAGTAAATTATGCATAATTACAAGTAACTTACCCTAAACAGTGTTGCCAATTTAGTCACTAGATTTGATGACTTCCGTGTCTCCGAGACTTTTTTCAAATGTTTAGGGACAAATCTAGCAACTTCTTGGATAAACCTTATCTAGATTTTTATTTTACCCACTGATCTATATTCATATTTAGATAGATCAATGAATTTGCCATTATGATGTCATCTAGTGACCGTTAGCTACCAGTTTTAGCTAATTGAAAGCAGCTGGCAACACTGACCCTAAACCAAACCCTAAACATTGTACATGTAGTTAATTGATATTACTCGGTACTTATTTTAGTAACTACAATGTAACTGTCACCTTAAAATAGTGTAACCAAAATGTTTGTTATGAAATCCGTACTGAGTACTTACAATATCCCAAATGTTTCCAACTATTTGTAAATCGTGAGAAAATTTCAATTTTAACCAAGGCTCCGGGACGTGTGAGTCGCCGCCTGTCAATGGCGTCATACCCGCGTTACCCTCGGTTTCCGGTTTTATTTTGTAGAAACCATGGAAACACCAAAGACGCTTTAATATTTACATGTTTTAATAGACAAAGGAACAACTGTTTTGATATATTTATAGACAGAAAACTAATTGTTATATAGCTCAACACATTTAGTATTGTTCAAATCTAATTTTCTTGATTTTCCAAGAGTACCATGCTTTACCATGCCTCAGAGAAAAACACTATTTTGTTCACACATTTTAAAATTAATTGCATGCCATTTATCAACACAAGCCATCCAGAATTTAATGATATTCTAAAATCATCTAGCTCTGTGTCAAACAAGTGTCTCACAGCAGCCACCGAGCGAACGCACAGAGTAACGTTATAACATCATTTTCAACACTCTCAAATGTCTCTAATATGATAAACAGAGCTGCGTTACCTCATACTCATGACTGGGAAAACGGAAGTGCCACTGGTCACTGTGAAATAATAAAAGTCCTGCTGCTCATGAGGCGTGTGTTGATCAATCGCTCCAGCTCCTCGTTCAGCTCCACAACACTCGCTCCTTCTCTGCTTCATACTACAGTAACGTTAATAATCGCATCCATGAACATGATTTCTGCCCGAGGCCTATCCCGATTTTTTTCCACCGGCTGTGAGGTGAAGACCACATGTCCCAAGATTCCACGCACAAACTTGGCGTCATCAAGCTATGCCTTTGTTTTGAATAGGCGACCTCTAGCGGACAGAAAAACTACATATTGCAGCTTTAATTTGCAAAAAAAAGTTTACTTGAGTTGTTTTTTGACTTGTGCGGAAAAGAGTTAATGCGAATAATGGGAGATGGAAACGCATTTGCCAAATAAAATTCTGACGTAGCAAACAAACTCGAGTGACTAATCGCCATTTCCGCTAATTGTGTTTTATTACTGTTACTTACTAGCTTACCAATACCACCATCATCCACTCAAACAACTTGATGGAAACATTTTTTTTGCAAACTTTGAAAAGATTTCGCTTCACGTTTGGATGGAAACCCAACTGTGGTTGTCAAACATTAGTGGACCATAAGTGATGTGATGAACTACATTCACAGCTACTCAAACATATCTGTGTGAACTTTAGCACTGACTTCAAACAGCCACTAAAAAGCAACTTGACAACCACAAACGGGTTTGTTCATTATTTGAAAGGACTGCCAAAAGTTGACCTTTAATTCTATAAAAAAAAATAAAAATAAAAAAACTACTCTCAAGACTCAAACAGAAGAAGAAACAAAGCATCTAAGAACTTCAAACTGTAATTTTTAAAATTTCATTTTAATTAAGGAGATATGTCACAAATTAATAAGTATACAAGCACTGCTGAGACAGTCAGGGCAAACTGAACATTTGAATGTCACATAGGACGCTTTAAAAAGGAAAACAAAAAGGGGATCGTGGTACTTCATCAGTTGAAGACTTCTATCTCTTGGGCCAGTTGTGGCGAAACCCTCTGCAAACAGAAATAAGCAGACCATATAAATGCCTTTTTAACCCAGCAACGACTGTTACAATTAGAGCGTTCCAGTACCTGTCAGATTTGGCGGGTAAGTAAGACATGCTCTTGCCTCCCCCAGAGCTTTTCTTCTGTCCTTTTTTTTTCTGAGAATCAAAATTGGTTAAAGATCAGACATCTTGCAAATCTAAGAGATTTGTGGAAAGATGAAAGCTTGTAGGCACAGGTTAATACCTTCTGCTTGGGTCCATGTCCGTTTGGATCAAAGTGTGAACTCTCTTTTGATTTACCTGTGAGCATGAAATACAAACAAATGAAGACACCAATAGGAAAAATAAATATGAAAAATTACAGAATAAAAGGCATATCTCTTACCATCGAACATTTTGAAATTTGATTGGCTGTAGTCATAAGGTTCAAAGTTTTGTTGGGGAACGTCAGGCTCTTTTTTCTGTTTCTGTTTTTTCTGCGCAGGCTTTGTCGACTGATTGGCCACTGATGTCTCACTTTCAGTCTTTGAGGCTTTAATGTTTGGTTTAACACTCTCTTCATTGGCATCACTGGCAGCTCTCTCTCTTTTCTGTCCAGCCTGCTTTGCTTCCTAAAAACACAAGATTGACAAAACAGATGTTAGTGTAAAATGAAAAAGAAACCGCTTGTAAAATTGTGGAGCTGAAGCTTCCTCACCTTTACTTGCTGCCTGACAGTGTGAACGTTTTGCAGCGACTCCTGGTAGCTCAGTTTGGCTTTCTTTCGTTCCTCTGAAAGACAAACACAAGCAATTATGCACATATAAAGTCACTTTAGACTACACAGAGTTTCTTGTGTCGTTTGTACCTTGAGCTTTCTTGGCCTGTTCTTTAGCTTGCTGCTTGGCCTGAGCCTCCTTCTGCTGCTGCTCAATACTCTGTAATTTCCACCTGTTATGAATCTGTTTTAAATGGATCAACAAAATAGTCAATATAAGCCACGTGCACACTAAAGTTTCAAGAGTGACATTTAAATTCGGGAGATCATCATTTGGTGTGTGTGTACGGAACAAGACTCGCTCCTCAAAAATAAAGTACTTAGATAGATACACACACACACACACACACACACACACACACACACACACACACACACACACATCCTGGAGTGTAACGGTACATGTATTCGTCCCAAACCATCACAGTACAGACATTATGGTTCAGTGCATACAGTCAGGCAACAAATACAGTCATTCACAGGCGATCCACACTCCAATCCAGAAGGTAATGCAATGTTTGCTAACCGCCACAACAGGAAAAAGAGCAGAAGAACAACAGATGATCTAGATGTGTGTAATCTCTCAACTGGTGTTTCAACCGCGGAAAGGCATCAATAAAACAGCTTGAGAATATCATCTCGTGTAGCATTACGTTTACTTCAGGCAAGTCATTTAGTGTCCACAGCATGTTAGTGCACTAGAGAAATGAACTCTGGAGGGGAAATATATTAGCTTATTATATTTACCTGTTAGTAATATCTTATTTAATGTATGTTTATATAAATTTGTCATGAAAACAAGTTATAACAATAACTGTGTAAATTTCAAAAATGATTTTTTTTTTTTATTATTATTTGAGTGTAGATTATTATATCTAAAAATAAAAACCAACTGAATTTAATAATTTGGGCTCTGTTAATTATAACCTTTAATATTATTGTAATGTGCAAGAAAGGGCTTCCTGTATATAGTTTAGAGCAGTGGTTCTCAAACTGGGGTTGACAAAAGGGGGTACGCGAACAAAATGCTGAGTAGTTCATTTAACTCTAGCTTAAAGTAATATTAAAACAGAGCATGTATTTCTAACTGGCAAAATGCCACAAATCCATTACATTTAATAAAAATTAACATCTTTTGCAGTCAAAAATGACTGCATCCACAGAAGCAGCATGCATATGATAGACTGTGTGTAGAATCTGCTGCCTTAATGCCGTTCTCGACAATGCACCTTTGTAAAAGTGGGGATTCAGCACTTACTCGCATGAAAAACAAATATAGACAGATAATGGATTCATTTCGACTTAAGACTCAAACTTTCCTCGATACAGAAACATACCTTGTGTAAGTTTTTGTATTTAATGATGATAACGAGCAAGAATGCAATTGTTCCCAAATATCCACATGACTGCAAACGTGCATTATTATACAACAGGTCAAAAAACAAAATGTACATTTTAAACACAGTACTGTCAGTATTTACTCTATTTTGCAATGAAATAAAAGTTCTAGCGAAAACCAGAGCAGAACTACAACACACGAATGGGCTTTGAACGAATCGTGAGAGTCAATGATTCAATGATTCATTCACAGCCACTTGTTTCATTACTGAATGAATGACTCAATGACTCACTCATAAAAACTGACTCGCTGCCACCTACTGGCGGTTTTAGTTTAATATTTAAAAGTATCACTTCGTTTTACCATCATTGCATATTTCACTATTGAACATTTTTTATTTAAAACATTATTTATTTTATAAAGTTTTTCATAAAGGTAAAAATACACACTGGAAAATCAATTTAGGGGGCAAATATTGTCCCTTAATGGAAAAGGTGTGACCGCAGTCGAAGCGGAAGAGAGGGGGTACGCAGAAGGATGGGAATCCCTTCAGGGGGTACTCCACGCTAAAAAGTTTGAGAACCACTGGTTTAGAGCATTAGATGAGAGATTTTTTTTATCCTTGAGAAAATGTTAATTATAATTGAATTTATTTAGAGACACACAATTTGTTCAATAAACCACTGTTTCATAAAAAAGAAGAAAAAAGCAGCAATTTTATGTTTCTATAGTTGTCTTCCCCCTGCTGTACCGAACCATGACTCCAATACCGTGGTACGTACCGAACTGTCATGTTTGCGTACCTTTACACCCCTAATATAAACACACACACACACAATATATATTTTACTATGACACCAAGAGGGGAAAAAAGAAACTATACCTCATACATCTTTGAAGATGGGTCATATTTGGCATTCTTTGATATGTGAATGTCCTTTGATGGTAAATACTGCAAACAAGCATTGAAATATCAGTGCAAGTACATAACTTAAGACAAAAGCCATGAGCTAGACTGAAGTATTGTACCATTCGGAAGGGGTTGTCAAACGAGTCCATGATGCTGTGTGCTTTCTGCTGTGCCACTGTCAGATGAGCAGGTGCTGGTGCTTCCTCCTCCTCATCCTCCTGATGACAAATAACATCCTCAACTCTCAGAAACACTCCTAAATCAATAGTAAGACCACTTACAACTGCAAAATGTCCTAATAAAATTAACTTTAACTTCTGCTGGACTTTATAACTGATCAAGACACGTCCGTTAAGGCCCCCGATATACTTGCGGCAAAGTTCTTTTTCTTTTTTTGTTTAGGAGGTAAAAGGAAGTTTGAAATACCTTGGCAGCGATGTACTGATAAACATCTGCTGACAGCAGCGTTTAGATGAAAATGTAAATATGTGCGGCACACTTTCCTCTCAATCGTGAAATAAAAGAAGGCGGAGCCTCAGAGCTAGGGCTGTCAAACAATTAGTCGCGATTAATCACAAACAAAATAAAAGTTTGAGTTTGCCTAATATATTTCGGTGTACTATATGTAATTATTATGTATATATAAATGCAAACACATTCATGTATATATATTTGAGAAATATTTACATGTATATGTATTTATTTATATATTACATATAAATAAAAATATTTTGTACATGAATAACATTTCTCTTAAATATATACATTATTTTGTGTGTATTTACATATACATATTAATTGCACAAAGTACTCACACTTATTATGCGAACTCAAACTTTTATTTTGTATGCGATTAATCGCGATTAATCGTGATTAATCGTTTGACAGCCCTACTCAGAGCCACACCTACCTATTACATAATTGCCACAGACCAATGGTACTTCGAAAGCCTTTACCAGCCAGAGTGAACTTTTCTGGAAGTTCGATTTTGCCTGATTTCGTTCGAAATGACGTCACACCAGTTCATTCTTGATTTCGCCTTCTCAAACCTAGCCTTTGTTGTCAGCACACCCAAACATGGAAAATAAAGATTTCTCTGGATTTCTTTTCAAATGTCCTACCGCAAACAGTCTGATTTTTGCTGGAGCCATCAGGGCATGCAAGGATTTTCCCTCTCGGTCCACACTTTCATTCTCCTCCTCTGAAAACAATACTCCAGGTTTGGTTGGGGTTTCTAAACACACATGGAGAAAACAATTTAGTGATTTTCATGACCAAATAGAAAGGCAAATTAAGGCCTCATAAAGTGTCCATTATATCTAGACCTACCAGAGGAAGAAGGTTCCAGGAAAACACTTTCGGGCAAGCGGGAGGTGTCATGAGGTCCGAATAAAGTAGACTGTGGCTATGAGACAACAACAAGAGCAACACAATAAGACAGCTTCTTTAGCTGGTTGGTTTTACAGGGCTGGACAAATCTGTCAACACACCTTTCTTTTAGGGGTTATTGATTTCCTCTTTTCAGCAAGTAACTCTGCCTGAAGAGAGACAACATTTTTAGTACTGATATGCAAATTATAGGACTAATATATTCACACAACATAAGTGATAGTAGTCAATCAGCTAAATGGTGTTTTTATAAGTGCACACCTTCAGTAAAGGAGTCTCTCGAGCCTCTTTGATAAGCTGATGAAGCTCATTGATCTGCTGGCGGACTAGTGGTGGAATGGGGTTACAGCAAGCGATGATGCCCTGAGGCTCCCTATAGAGAAAAACACATGCGTTTACACGGCTTCCTGTGCGTGAGAGATAGCAGCCGCCTTACAGCTTTCAACAGAATAAAATATTGAAAGGATGCGTCACTGGAAAAAAAGGACTACACTAGTTCACTCCATTTACTGAAACTAAACCGCTTGTTCAGAAACGCCCATGGTTGTGATGTCACTCATCACCCACGTCTTTTCAGTAATTAAAAAAAAATTACCATTAACAAATGCTTGCAAAATATGACACTGTGTGTAAGATGTTTTTAATATTTTTGAATACCTTCTTATGCTTACCAAGGATGTTTTTATTTAATCAAAAATATATTAAAAACAATTTAAAATAACTTTTTTTTATCTGAATGCATTTTAAAATGTAATTTATTCCTGTGATCAAATCTGAATTTTCAGCATCATTACTCCAGTGTCACATGATGCTTCAGAAATCATCTAATATGATGATTTGATGATCAAGACATTTTTATTAATGTTGAAAACAGTTGTGCATGATGCACTTCTTTCAGGATACTTTGTATTTACTGTCACTTTTGAACGGTAACCCTAGTGAAAAAAATATATACTAAAATGTATCTGAAATTATTTTTAGTGCTGAGAATGCTGCAAATACGTTTACATATTTATGTGCTTAAAAATAGCCTGCAACTGTACTTTTGCTATACTAAACTGGTATACTTAAATTATTGGAACAACTAATTTTGACCTTAATGCACTTCAATTGTGCGGAAGTAGCGTTGAGATCCAACTAAAGATATCTGATTGTGCTAAAGTGGAACTATTGCAAGTATACTTTAGGTACACTTTGAGTATCTTGCATCTAAAAGACTGATATACAAAGATCATACAATCCTTATTAATAGTGATATTAAAGGTGCCCTCGAATGAAAAATTGAATTTATCTTGGCATAGTTGAATAACAAGAGTTCAGTACATGGAAATGACATACAGTGAGTCTCAAACACCATTGTTTCCTCCTTTCTCATATAAACCTCCGAAGAACAGGCGAATCTCAACATAACAATGACTGTTACGTAACAGTCGGGATCATTAATATGTACGCCCCCAATATTTGCATATGCCAGCCCATGTTCAAGGCATTAGACAAGGGCAGCCAGTATTAACGTCTGGATCTGTGCACAGCTGAATCATCAGACTAGGTAAGCAAGCAAGAAAAATAGCGAAAAATGGCAGATGGAGCAATAATAACTGACATGATCCATGATATCATGCTATTTTTAGTGATATTTGTAAATTGACTTTCTAAATGTTTCGTTAGCATGTTGCTAATGTACTGTTAAATGTGGTTAAAGTTACCATCGTTTCTTACTGTATTCACGGAGACAAGAGTCGTCGCTATTTTCATTTTTAAACACTTGCAGTCTGTATAATTCATAAACACAACTTCATTCTTTATAAATCTCTACAACAGTGTAGCATTAGCCGTTAGCCACGGAGCACTATCAAACTCATTCAGAATCAAATGTAAACAATATAACAGTATACAATACTCACATAATCCAACGCATGCATGACGAACACTTTGTAAAGATCCATTTGAGGGTTATATTAGCTGTGTAAACTTTGTTTAGGCACTGTTTACGGCAAGCACGAGATTTAAAGGGGCCGCACAGCATAAATCGGCTCATATTTAATGATGCCCCAAAATAGGCAGTTAAAAAAATTAATTACAAAAAAATCTATGGGGTATTTTGAGCTGAAACTTCACAGGCACATTCAGGGGACACCTTAGACTTATATTACATCTTGTAAAAAAACGTTCGATGGCACCTTTAAAACACTTTTAGGCATAATATTAAGAAATGTGCATTGTGCGATAAAGATATACTCCAAAATAATTTAATTATAATTTTATATCAGTACATTAAGTTATACGTCAATAAATATGTAATTGTATTGAAATATACTTAGTATGAATTTTTTTATTATGTTTATATTTTATGTTTTTTTTTTTTACTAGGGAATGTATGAAGGTATAGGGCACAAACAGGCCATTTGATTCTAAGGGTCAGTAAAATAGTTGAAAATGCTCAATAACTATAACGATAACTATATAGTGTCCACACCTGTGGACAACATTGTTCTGTTTATGATAAGTGAGTTTTGTCGTCTGCCTCTTTAAAGCTCAGACTATTTAAAGCAGGATGGATTATGATTGGCTGTCAATGTTTCTCGTTCATCAGCTGAAAAAAATTGTTCTGAAAGTGATTCCAATTATATAGTTTTTCTGTGCAGTTATCATTATAAACAAATAGTATATTATAATAGTATATTTGCATTGATTTTTAGAATTGTCTTTATCATTATCGTTATAGTGCTTGGTGTGAAAAGGCCTTAAAACTAAATTATTTTTTGTGCAATAATCCTTGAAGAACATCATAAGTGCACCTTATGGAGAGAAAATGAAAACAAATTAAGTTTAGAATAAAACCCCTTTAAAACTTACTTTGGAAGCTCGTCTGCAATCTTCATCATCATGTGGTTTGGTAGGACATACCTGTGGAGGAACAACACATTCATGGATCACACCAACTACACAATGATTAGTAATTGGTCAACAGATGCACAGAAACGGTTTGGGGAAATCACCCGGTGCTCTCATCTTCCTGTCGTGCCAGTTTGTCTCTCCAGGCGTACAGCAGTCTGAAGGCCGCCAGCTGCTGTGTGTTGAAGCTCTTCTTCTGCTTGCGGTACAGCTCCAAGTACGAGTCCTCCGTAAAAATAGGCTTCACGTATTTCTAAAGACAAAGACATGATGGTTGTAAAAATATTCATGTCAAACAATGAATCACTATTTGAACTGGTTCTTTTAATTGATTCAGTTGAACTGATTCAAAGAGATTAAGGGGTTAGTTCACTCAAAAATTTAAATTCTGTCATTAATTACTCACCCTCATGTTGTTCCACACCCGTAAGACTTTTATTCATCTTCGGAACACTAATGAAGATATTTTTTAATGAAATCTGAGAGATTTCCGTCCCTCCATTGACAGCTACAAAACTGACCCTTTAACGCTTCAAAAAGTTCATAAAGAGATCATAAAACGAATCCATATGAATTGAGCCGTTTAGTTCAAATTTTCTGAAAAGACTCAATCGCTAACACTGATTAAATGACAGAATTTTCATTTTTGGGTGAACTAACCCTTTAATACATCATTTTATATTTTCTTTGCATTTGAAGTGTTTAATTAGCTGGTATGAATAAATCTGTCCACACCTTGAGCGAGAGGTCTCTGCTTTTAGCCCAGACCTGCTGAATGAGGGCAGGTTGCCCGTTCCCCACATCATACAGGTCGGCTCGGACTCGATCATACACGTACAGCAGGTAGTGGGTGTCAGCCTGAGCGTACTTCAACATCTCATCTGGCAACGGTCTACAGACACAAAACACAGCATAAGTATTACCATAATATAATACAGCCAAAGAGAAACCCTGCTGTAAAATTAGGGAATTGAGTTACCGTTGTCCTACATAATGAGTTTGGCTCAATATTGTGCTGATCAAAATAAGCTTAAGATTACCGTATCCTCCAGTCTGCCAGCTGGTAGCGTTTATCAGAGCTCACATTGCAATAGAATTTTAGGAGATGGTCAAGGGAGTTTCGGCCGAGGTTCAGGCAACGCGCAGCATGATGGGTGTCAAACATGTTGACCACGTAGAGACTTAAGTCCTTCTGTAGCCACTCAATGTCAGAGTCAGCACCGTGAAACACCTGCAGGAGCATCACATCACATGCAACATTACATACATGAACACCTTTACAGTAAACACATCATCAAATGGCATTCACAGCACATACAGAATGAGACATTTTAATGAATGAAACTGAACATTCAGCTGGATATAATGTAAGGCGGGACTTCATTTCATTTGTTTGAGGGGACTGTTATGTGAATGAACCATCAAAAGTCATTTGGAGGTGACTTATTGCAATTTTTGTCGTTATAATTTTTGTTGAATTTTTAAGTCATTATGAAATCAAAATTGACCACTTTTTTATGAAATATTGCTTTATTTATTAGAAATTATTAATCCGTACACCTTTTTTTTTTTTAATTCATGTGCCCTTATAATCTTTAATCAAAATACCTTCCCCTCCCTCTTGCAGTGACATCTCTTCTCTGATGACGTTTTTAGTGGTACGAGGGCAGGGCAACCTGTCACTCACATGAGATCCACCAATAGCAAACCAGAACCATCCAAACAATTCCCAATGGACAAAATCAAGTCCCGCCCTACATTTGTTCTTGTTCCAGAAGCCGTTTCACTCTGATATACACCACAATAGGGAAGAAAAGACTATCGCAATTTCCGTTTCTGTCTCATCTAAAGTCAATCACCTTCACAATGGCGGGGTCGGTGAAAGTCTCGTTTAAGATGTACATTTCACTGCGCAGTTCCAGCACGTCTATTATGAAATCCTCCTCCCGCGTTGATATCTGCATCAAGCATGTGATTCCCAGAAAGCTTCTGTAGGAATGATGCTGCAGACAGAAAACTGGTGTGAATTAAAACTTGTGATACATGATTAATTAACATCATGAAAACAGGAAAGAGTCACACCTCCAGGTCCACAGCGAACTCGGTCGTCTTGGCCAACTTCTCATTCAAAGCAACAAGATCATCTAAAGTATTGATGAACTGACAAGTTGACTCTGCAAGGGGTTTATACATCTAAAACACAATCATTGATGTTAAATCTAAATGAAAATCATCATCACAGTTCCTGACAAGAAAACATGCAATGAAATCCAGAAAAAAAAAAAAAAAAAAAAAAAAAAGGATGAATCAGACATTGACCTGGACATCAGGTTTACACTTCAGACTCTCTGGCATGACTAGATGGTCCAATTCATACTGATAGGGGTGAGAAAACCTGGAAAACAGCATAATCCATTTACAACAGGACTAGCATTAAACACTGATGTAAAATGACTAACATAAACACACTGGATAAATCACATAAACGTCTCTTACATGTCGTCCACATGCTCTTTCGTTCTCTGCTGATGGATAAAATCAGCCAGCGCAGCAGGAACATCCAAATCCTCTGGTCTCTCCTTACGAATGTGTTTGTCGGAAAAATCTTAATCACACATTTGGTTACATTTTAGTATTTAGTTAAAAAAAAAAAAAAAAAAAAAAAAAAAAAAAAAGTTACATAGTGTAGTTTTAAAGGATTAGTTCACTTTCAAATGAAAATTTCCTGATAATTTACTCACCCCCATGTCATTCAAGATGTTCATGTCTTTCTTTCTTCAGTTGAAAAGAAATGAAGGTTTTTGATGAAAACATTCCAGGATTATTCTCCATATAGTGGACTTCAATGGGCACCAAACAGTTAAAGGTCAAAATTATAGTTTCAGTGCAGCTTCAAAGAGCTTTAAACGATACCAGACGAGGAATAAGTCTTATCTAGCAAAACGATCGGTCATTTTTGAAAAAAAAAAAAAAATACAACTGTTTATGCTTTATAAACAAAATATGGCCTTGCACATGCTTCTGCCAAAACCACACTTTCGTATTCATCATCAGCTTACGCTGTATGTCTTACGGTTTTGGCGGAAGCATGTGCAAGGCCATATTTTGTTTATAAAGCATAAACAGTTTTCAAAAATGACCAATCGTTTTGCTAGATAAGACTCTTATTCCTCGTCTGGTATCTTTAAAGCTCTTTGAAGCTGCACTGAAACTGTCATTTTGACCTTCAACCGTTTGGGCTCCATTGAAGTCCACTATATGGAGAAAAATCCTGGAATGTTTTCATCAAAAACCTTCATTTCTTTTCAACCGAAGAAAGAAAGACATGAACATCTTGGATGACATGGGGGTGAGTAAATTATCAGGAAAAAATTTTTTGAAAGTGAACTAATCCTTTAAGTATAAATTATATATATATATATATATATATATATATATATATATATATATATTATTTTTTTTTAAATGTTTTGTTGTCTGCACCTCCAGTAATTCCACCAAATGTTAGCAAAATAAATAATAGTAAAAAACAGAGTGCAAAGACAGAGAATGATTTTTTTTAAAAAGTCACCGTTGAGGCTTTTTTTAAACACTCACATGATGGCAGAGGTTTCACTGCATTGGGTTTGATGAAGATTTTGGAGACAAAAGGAGTGTTGCTGTTATCCACTTTGTCTCTGAACTTGAGTTGTGGCCGCTGAATGTTTTTAGCATGCAGAAGGCGAAAGGTCTCTGTGCTGCGGTCTCCTCCCTGTAAAGAAGAGCAGCTGCCATCATGCCAGAACCTGCTCCTCAGTGACCAGCCATCAACACATCCTCAAATAATGACACCTGATCACGTCAAACTAACTCAAAGGACACGTTTTCTCTCACAATCAAAAATGTTGTCAAGTCAAAGGAGGAGGACACGCTGAGAAACTAACCTTGCGATTCCAGCTGGACACCACGATTTTGGGCGGCTGATATCCAGCCGGCATCACCGGCTGCTGGGAGCGACTCACGCCAGAGGCCTCGTCCAGGAGGATGCCCTGAACACGGGTCACAAATCCAGCAGTTCTCATTTTACAGATATAACAGGATTATAGATATAACAGATTTAACAACAATTTGCAGCACTAGACTGAAAGAATTTAGATTTTTTAACCTTTTGTAATTTCTACAGATATAACAAGATGAAGGCCGTTCACACCAAGACAATAACCATAAAGATAAATACATTAGCATCCACAACAATGCTCTGCTGCTTTAAAGAGGACCTATTATGCTTTTTTTCATGCTCAACTCTCTTTAGAGTGTAATGTTGCTGTTTGAGCATGAAAAAGTCTGCAAATTTATGACCAATCACAAGCATGTCACGTTTTTCGAAGGAAGGGGCTACTAAGGAGTGTTACTGACAGACTGAGAAGAGAAGGGATGTTTGTATGATGCTTTTCAGGCATGAAAAGCTATTCTATAGTAGTCAGTGTTTGAAGTGGATCAAAAAAGGTTCAAAGTTGTCCTAAGAAGAAGGTTTAAGGACACATTTGATGAAAGGTTTTGATCCACTTCAAATGTTGACTACTGTAATAGAGCCCAAAAACAAAATCAAGACTTTGTAAAAGGGCATAATATGGCCTCTTTTCATGCTCAATCTCATTAAAGCAGTATGGATTCTGATTGGCTGTAAATTTATCATTCATTAGCTGAAAAAAAATAAATAAAAATGTTCTGAAAGTGATTTCAATGATCTCGTTCCTCTGTGTTGTTACAGTTATAGCTGCGTGTTGTTGTGTGATGACTCCCTATTCTCAATGAATTAGAATGATTATTAAACGTCATAGTTATCATTCGCGCCCTTGATGTGAACGGGCCTTAAGGTCAGACATACAAACAGAAACCACAAGACTTGAAGCTTGAATCTCAAAGTTGTTGTTAAAGTGTAACTCTCATACCACTCTCTCGAGGATGACATCGTTTGAGTCCACCACCAGGTCAAACCTGTCCTCCAGTCCAGTCAGTTTGTTCCTGTCTCTCATGTGAGATCTACAGCCATGATACTGCATGATCGTGCTCATACTGTCAGAGAAACAGAGATATTAGTACAATACACAAACAGTCTTTTCAACCACACAGTAACAATATTTCTGTCTTACAATACTTCAAATTATCACAGAAGTACTGGGATAAAAGTTTATAGTTCGGATATAAACACTGATGTCTACAGAAGAGATCAAAGTAGAGTAAATCACCTTTTGAAACAAACTTGATGCTTCTAACAAATATTGTATCATTACATCGTTACACCAGTAGGAGGCGACAAATGACTGTTAAATGTATTTGTGATGGCGCAGATAGCCTTAGTTGTTAGTGCGCTGACATATGGTGCAAATGCTTTCACGGCGACCCGAGTTTGATTTCTGTCTCAGGGTCCTTTGCATTGCACCTTTTTGGTGCAAATACATTACAGTAACTTGACATTATCATTGAAGACCAGCAATAATAATTTTCATTTTGATTACATAATAATGGCAATATATACATGTCAAAGTCAGACATGCCCCTTTGACAGCTGTGATGCTGGTTACTGGTTTAAACTTGGCCCAGGTTTGTAAAAGATTTTTGGCTCAGCGCACCTTAATAGCTTCAACAATTGATTGCCAATTAAGTTTAGAATACAATGAACCAATTAGAACCCAGTTGAGGTCAGATAGCTGCTAATGCTGGATATATTGATGAATCGAAAAGCCTTCTCTATGTATAAACTGTTTATGTAATAAAATATGTTTTCGTAGTTTGTGTTGTCCGTTATCAAATTAAAAAGGATTCATGCCAATATTGTCCAAAACCCCATCTTTCTAGAATCTATTTGAACTTCAGTAACAGCAGACACACACATATATATAACAATATATAATATATAATATATATAATATATATATATATATATATATATATATATATATATATATATATATATATATGTGTGTGTGTGTGTGTGTAAGTTTGGAACCACTAAGATTTTTATATGTTTTTAAAAGAAGTTTCGTCTGCTCACCAAGGCTACATTTATTTAATTAAAAATACAGTAAAAAACAGTAATATTGTGAAATATTATTACAATTTAAAATAACTGTTTTCTATTTGAATATATTTCACAAAGTAATTTATTCCTGTGATGGCAAAGCTGAATTTTCAGCATCATTACTCCAGTCTTCAGTGTCACATGATCCTTCAGAAATCATTCTAATATGCTGATCTGCCGCTCAAGAAACATTTAATGTGTACAATTGTACAAAATATTTGTGTACAATTTTTTTTTCAGGATTATTTGATGAATAGAAAGTTCAAAAGAACAGTGTTTATCTGAAATCTAATCTTTTGTAACATTATAAATGTCTTTACTGCCCCTTTTGATTGATTTAATGCATCCTTGCTGAATAAAAGTATTCATTTCTTTAATTTCTTTTCAAAAAAAAAAAATAAAAATTCTTACTGACCCCAAACTTTTGAACGGTAGTGTATAATGCTACAGAAGCTTTGTATTTCAGATAAATGCTGTTCTTTTGAACTTTCTATTCATCAAGGAATCCTGAAAAAAAAAGTACACAACTGTTTTCAACATTGAAAATAATCATAAATGTTTATTGAGCAGCAAATCAGCATATTAGAATGATTTCTGAAGGATCATGTGACACTGAAGACTGGAGTAACGATGCTGAAAATTCAGCTTTGCATCACAGGAATAAATTACTTTGTCAAATATATTTAAATAGTACACAGTTATTTTAAATTGTAATAATATTTCACAATATTACTGTTTTTTTACTGTATTTTTAATTAAATACATGTAGCCTTGGTGAGCAGACGAAACTTCTTTTAAAAACATAAAAAATCTTAGTGGTTCCAAACTTTTGGACTGTACTGTATAATATATATATATATATATATATATATATATATATATATATATATATATATATATTTGTTAAGCACTGTGTCTGTGTGTATATATATATAGGGTATAAATTTCAGTTTATCAAGTAGGATATAAGATATAATATCTTGCTACTGGACAATTACTATAGGAGACATTCTGATGGCCAGGATGAGCATTTCCTTTACAGAGTTTTCTGTAATGGATCTACAAATCTATCAAGTATCAGCTTGATCTGCTGTGTGATTTATATTTTGCCAGTTCACCAACAAAATGTACCAAAATATACCATAGTATTTCTCTGTTTTACGACATCCCTCATGATAGTTTCATGGCATTCTTAAGTAACCTGAAGCTTGGGACTTATTAAAAACACCACGGTATTAAAATTCAGTGTATCCAGGTACAGCAGTAAGGGTATTTACCAGTGTAAGAGTCGATCTCCCTGAGAGGCGCAGAAGTTCTGGAAGGCAGGGAAGCTGCGGTACAGATCAAACTCATCTCCCGCTGCTGGAAGAGCTGCAGACGCTTTCGTGGCAGAGACCACCGCTCCCAGCCCGTGCTGTGCAAACAAACACCAGTCAAACACATTCACTTTGACATCACATGTGTACACTTTACATCTCAAGCGTTGCTGCGTGAGCACGCATGGCTACTCTTTCCAAGGCGCAATAGTGTTTACAGTTAGTTACAGCGCTGACACGACAAACAGACCTTGACAAATGCATCGACATCCTTGAATCCTGGACAGAACTCTGTGTCTGGCTCCGTTTCTTCGGCTGGTG
Source organism: Megalobrama amblycephala (assembly GCF_018812025.1). Taxonomy (NCBI): domain Eukaryota; kingdom Metazoa; phylum Chordata; class Actinopteri; order Cypriniformes; family Xenocyprididae; genus Megalobrama; species Megalobrama amblycephala. Next base: position 28,471,166 of record NC_063067.1, read on the forward strand.
AAGAATGATCACTCTGTTTAGCAGTGGCAGCACTACTCGAGGAGGCAGCCATATTGAAACATTAAATCGAGAACATCGCAGCCGCACGAGAATACCTCTTCTTCTTCTGTGCCGACCGTGTGTCAATCAGCCAATATCGCCACCTGAGGGACGGTTTTGGTTACTACTGGCAGCTCTTACATTTGACTTACCTCGAAAAAGTGAAACGGACTCTTTAGCTTTTCACCTTCAAAGGGGCCTATTCAGTTTGAAGATGCAAATGCTGACAAAAAGCGGAGCATATGATTCGGATAATAACAAAATAAAGCCTATGTGATATTTTGGTATAGTCATATCAGTAGGCTACAGTGAATTTCATTAATAATTTAGCATTAAGTGAAAATTATTATTAACATAACGTATTTTAGAAATATTTTTGATCGTTATATGTTTAGTCTATTATGTTGGCTTGAGCATAATATTTTAAACTTGCTATATAACTGTTAGCTTCTTTTCTAACTGCCCGGACTTACGGTTTTCTTAAAACGGGCGATCACAAAAAATCCCAGAGACTGAACACTGAATGTTCCAACTGTCAAACATTCAAATCTAAACAGACACACAGAATGCCTATCTATTTATCTATCTATCTATCTAGAAGTGATGCATCGACATGGGGTTCAACTCCAGTAATCGACCCAAAATAAAATGATATTTAGTCCCTGGAATGCGAATTTTACCGGGGGAGCCCCGCCAAAAACGCGAATTGTACCCCCCCGGAAAGCGATTTTTAAAGCGGTAGTCAATGGAGTCGGTTGGATTTGCCCAATGGGTCATATTACTACAATCGTGACAGGTGAAATAATTATTTGAAATTAAATTAAAAATAATGATTTTTACCAAAACATTTGTTTTTTGGGCTCGACAGCTTATAAAAACTTATTTTTAGATAACTAACTTTTTAGCTTGTTTGCTGTGTACCATGTCAGATAGCAGCTTTAAGGCATTTTTTGTTATAAGACAGAAATGACAAGAAGGCAGCCTCACGCAATACAAAGTCAAAAGGAAACGGTTGGATTGCCCCTTATGAATTACATGGTCTCTTCTTCACTCAAATTGTTGCGTTTTCTGTCCGAGTTTGAGAGGAAAAATGTTAAACACCGAATTTGCTGTTTATAGAGTATATAGAGGTATGCACGTGACGTCACCATCGACCGTTATGACTGCGGTCACGCCCACTGAGTGGCAAAAGACTGAGCAGCAGCATTGGTTTTCAGCGTGAATACTGCGAAAAACACACAAAAAAAATCAAAAACGGGAAAGAGCTTTGTGATTGACTGCACAAACAGCTTTGACACAAAACCTAAGTTATAAATTTACAGCGGTGCCAACCCCATTTCTAAATTACAAGTGTTTATGTTCCTTTACCCGGGGACGATAACCCAGGGTTAAAGGGTTAGTTCACCCAAAATGAAAATTCTGTCATTTATTCACCCTCATGCCGTTCCACACCTGTAAGAACTTCATTAATCTTCGTACACAAATTACCCAGATCCGCAGACCAACCTTGAGTCAATGTTGCATCAATGTTAATGCATTAACCAAATTAATCATTGAATCAATGTTACATTTTAAGTTGATTTTTCATCAGGTTTGCACCCTGAAATAATGTTATTTCAATGATGAAAAATAGATCCAGATGGTTGTAAAATCAATGCTTTTTTCAACCTTAATTAAATCACCTATTTAACACTGAATTAACGTGGAAACAATATCAAATCAATCTTGCTTTATGTACAGCAAGATTCTAGGCCAGTTAAATGTTAATTTCTACTCATTTCAATCAGAGACAATGTAAGGGCTGCAGTTAATATGGTTTCAATGAAAAATTCACAACTTCCTTCAGTTTACATAAAAATGTATTTTAACCACACACTGTTTGAACAGACATTAACATCACATTCAGGAAAAACAAAATGGCATTTCGTGGTGACAAACAAATAGACCAGGTTTCACAGACAGGGCTGGCTAAGCCAGGATCAAACCTTAGTTCAATTATTTCAGTAGCTTTTATAGACATGCCTTAGAAAAAACTATCATTACTGGTGTTTATCTTGAGACAAAACAATGGCAGTGATATATTTTAAGATATGTTTTCAGTTAAAACAGCTCAGACATGCATTTTAGTCTCAGACTAGGTTTAAGCCTTGTCTGTGAAAGGGGTTAAGTAGTAAAAAAAAATGCATTATTGGCATTCATATTGAGACAAAACAATAAAAAACCATGACAACATACAACCTGCATCTGTAAAATTGAAGTAAATACAAAGATAAACTCACCAATAAGAGAGAAACACTAACTCAGTTCACGGACTTGAAGGTTTTCAAAGAATGAAGCTATCTGACGAACTCCTGGGTAGTTTTGACCATGAGTTGCTAAGACTGGCCAAACTGATCAGAGACAGTTTTGCAGTAAAAGGAAACTGCTAAGTCAAGAGGCAAACAGTAGGCTAAGTCAGTTTTTAATTCCTGAGTGTAGAAAAATATTCTGCTTTTACACACATTTTGCAATGTTGTAAAGCAAATTACATATATTGTGAGTTTCATTAGCAAAGTGACTGTTTGGATAAGTACATTCTTGACTTTGGATGATTTGCAGTAAGATCTTGCTTCCACTGCATGTCCTTTGATTCACATTTTCATGCATATTGTGTAAGAGTAAGACAGTGACTGGATTTTGCTCAAACCTGGAGATAAGTTGGACCACACATCGCTTGACACATACAGTTGATAATCTGTATGTTGGACTGAGACATTTTGTATAAATGCTTGCTGATCTTTGACAAGGTCATGTGAACAGGATGCTTAGTTTACAAGTATTAATAGAGAGAATTGTTGCCAAAAATTAAACTTAAAAAAAAATAAAAAATTTGTCATTTACTCACCCTGATGTTGTTCCAAACCTACATGAATTCTTTCTTCAGTTAAACACAGAAGATACTTTGAAGAATGTTGATAACCAGACAGTTGATGGTAGCCATTGACTTGCATAGTATTTTAAAAAAAAATTCTTATACTATGGAAGTCAGTGGCTACACTGTAAAAAATGACCGTGATTTTAACAGTAAAAGACTGCGGTGAAAAAAAAATGCTGCGGTGAAAAACTGTCAATTGGTTTACAGAAAGTTTCCATACGGTGAATAACTGTAATAGATCTAACGGTACATTTAATGTAATTTTACGGTAAAATACCGTTAAATTCACAGTTTTTGGAAGTGAAAAATAACAATTCATTGTAAAATTTACAGTGAAAAACCGTAAATTGACATTCCCACAATTCCCTGCGTGACACTTCACATTTGATATATTTTCGTTGAAATAACCGTTTCTTCTTAGTTTTTCTCATTTTTTTCTAATCAGTTATGTACATTAGGGTTTTATGTTACATCTAATGTTGTTAAATTAATGTTTATTGCATTTTTAAAATTTCATGCATGTTACCATGATGGTGTTTAGTGTGTGTGTGAATGACACTGTGTGCGCCTTCTATATGTTAGTATTGTCCTTCTCAGCTTGTGGAAAATCTGCTTGTGATCAACTTTGATTCATCATGTGACTCTTATCACCACTGTGTTTGGTGACTAGTGTATTATAAAGATACAAAACAGATATTAGTACTTCATTAGGTTGGTAAATTAACATTATATCAGTTAATTAAATTACGTTATTTTACCGTAAATTTAACAGATTTTTTTTTTTACGTTGCTACTGTATTTTTTACGGTAAAGTTCTGGCAACCACAGCTGCCGTTTTTTACCGTAAATTTTACTGGGATTTTTTTTTACAGTGTACCATCAACTGTCTGGTTACCAACATTCCTCAAAATATCTTTTGTAATGAAGAGAGAATTCATATAGGTTTGGAACAACATGTGGGTGAGTAAATTACAGAATTTTAAGTTTTTGGGTGAACTGTTTGCATGTCTTCTGTACAGATTTGTCAGATATGTTGTTTAATGCCCAAAATACAAGTTGACATGCTGATAGCGGATGGTTGGTCTAAAGAGGGACAAAAGTGCATTTAAGTCTGCAAAAGTTCGAGTATATGTGTTAAAATGCTTGAGAGTTTAGTATTTAAATCTTTTTTATGAACTGCACATTGGGCCCGATGCTCTCAGTTTTGTATTTACACTCTGAAGGAATTGTAACGTATTGAACATGTTCATTTGAAATGTTTTTTTTAACAGGTTTAATACAGAATATCCAGTATATGAATTACAATTGAGTTGCTAATGTTTTGTATTTTATACTCCTACAAGAATTGTTACATTATGTTTAAACGCTTGTAAAACATGCACTACCTATGTGTTCAGCACTTAACTGATTAACTGTTCATTGGGCATGATATTTCCCATTGTGAAGGAATTGAAACATTCTACATGTTAATTGAATTTTGTTAATGTTGGGTACAGAATATCCAGTATGAGAGTTATAAAACTGAATTGAGAATGTTCTGTACTTTATACTTAGAATTGTTACTTTTGTGATTAAAAATAAATTGTAAAAATAAACTGCCTCTGTTTTGTATTTTTAAACTGGTAACAAAATGCTCACTAAGCCTAATGCTTCTTAAGGAGTTGTCTCCCCACCCATGCAAGTTAGGTAAGTAGTAAGTTGTTTTTTTTAATAAATATACCTGAAGTACAGTATTGTTATTATTTTAGGATGAATCGGTTCTGGTAGAATACCAGGATGTAATTTTAAACCATAACCTAAAGGTACATTTCTATCATTGGGGTGCAAAATTGTTCTTTTAGGAGTACAAACTAGAAGGTACAAAAATGTACCAGTGTTCAGAGGTACATAGGGTACTGCTGGGGCGACAAAGCATTTGTACTCTTTTAGGTACATTCCTGTACCTTGATTTTTCTGTGTGTATCAATAGAGGGTGTGTCATAAATATTTGGAAATGTGACTGTTACAATGTACTACAAAATTAAGTGAAACATGAAATATGATTAAACATAAGGTTAAAGTTATAACACGCTGAATTGAAATTTATAATTATTTAATATAAACCAATATAGGTTGATGTATAACATACCCAGAAGCAGGGCACAAGCTGATGAGACTGAAGTGAGTTGATTCAAAACTTTATCTCCCTCGATCACAATGTCAATGTCAGCAGGTGGTTCATGAAGTTCTCCCCTCCTTCAGAATAATGAACACCACCACAAAGAGCTGCTCAAGGTCACCCTCACAGTCATCTGTCTGCTTATTCTAAAGTTGTGCACATAAAACAAACCAGTTTCATTGTCTTTTGCTAGAATAACTACAAAATAAACAAATGACCTTTTCTGAAAAATAAATCAGAATATGCTGACGTTCAGCTCACAAGGTACTCGTTGATGAGGTCTTCAGGACTTTCAGGAAAAAAAGGCGCCTACAGGAAACACTCTTCTCAGGTGAATGTTTTCAGTCTGTTGATAAAGAAACTGTGATTATTTTTCTCATTTAAAAAAAATCTGAATAATCTAATAAGGAATCAGATTATGTGCAGATATGTGACAGCAAAGGATTTTTACAAAACTAAAATAATTTGTATTAATGACTAGCCATATTTGCAATTAAGAAAGGCATCTGAATCAGTCGCTGGTTGCATTTATAATTTAGTCTGAAAATAAAACATGCATCAACAAATCATAAATTATCTTTACATCCTAATTTATTTAATCGTTCTTGATTAAAGGGATAACGTTAGCTCACACAAAAATGAAAATTTGCTGTTACTCACCTTCAGGCCATCCAAGATGTGTCTTTTTTTCCTTCAGTACAAATGTAGAGAAGAACTGATACTCTGACAATTCATACACAGTAATGCAAACCCAACGTGATCGCATTAGAATACGTGTGTATTTTTACATTAAGTGTGGTTCTACCACACGTACACTTATTTAGGTTTTTATACACACAGAAACGTACACTGACGTATTTATAGCACTAAAACTTACAAATACTTACGAATTAACAGCAAAAAAAAAAAAAAAAAAAAAACCGCAAATCATCTAACGTAAAATGTGAATGTATGTGAATTCCCAAATTGTGTAGCAAACTCGTTTTGGGGATTACATAATGTTAAAGGAGACTACACTTTGAAATCTTAAAATGAATCAAATTTCTGTAATTGTTTAACCATTTTGTAATATTTAGTTTATTTGCTGTGCGATTTTCTCCTATGCAGTGACTGACAATACAACCATAAGATACACCAAAGCACTACATAAATTCACAAATCACATCCATTTTATTTGTTTGCTGTGTTGGGGGGCACACAGGGGGAAACACAAAATGATTAGAAAACAGATATTTTTTAGCATGTGGGATGGCATAAAGGTGAGTTAATGAACATCTGGTTTGGATAATTCCAAGTCTAAAGTTTGTTAAAGTGGATAAGATGCAAATCAATAAACAAAATGGATTTTACTCATATCCAACATTAGTAATTCATTAACAACTATATCTAAAAAAAAACAATTTTATAGAAATTACATATGTATTGCAAAGTGTCCTAGGTCATCAAACAACATTGAAAAGCTTTAGGTCCTAAGAGCTTCGGAGCATAATGAATCTTTTGTGTCGAATCAGCGGTTCGGAGCGCCAAAGTCACGTGATTTCAGCAGTTTGACACACGATCCGAGTCATGATTCGACACAAAAGATTCATAACGCTCCGAAGCTTCCTGAAGCAGTGTTTTGAAATCGGCCATCACTATATAAGTCGTTTTTTTTGTTTGTTTTTTTATTCTTGTGGCTTTATAATATTAATATTGAACCACTGTACTCACATGAACTGATTTAAATATGTTTTTAGTACATTAATGGATCTTGAGAGAGGAAATGTCATTGCTGTGAGTGCAGGCCTCACTGAATCAGATTTAATCAAAAATATCTTAATTTGTGTTCTGAAGATGAACAAACTTCTTACGGGTGTGGAACGACATGAGGGTGAGTAATAAATGACATTATTTTCATTTTTGGGTGAATTAACACTTTAAGCGCAGTGTGAAAAGCCCTATAGTAAATTATACATATCCCGCACCAGCTTTGTATTTTCATTGGTCATTAATAGGCCTACAATAAATAGCAATTTGGTTTAACATGGTTATTCTAATTTGTATTATTAATCATTAATCTAACCATAAATCAAAATAATCTGGACACAAGTACAAACACAATCTTTTTTTTTTGTTGTTGTAGGCCTATGTGTTGCAACTATTATTTTTAGTATCTTGAAATCTCCTGTCCAACACTTCAAATGGCTGTTTAATTAGATTATAGGACAACACAGAGTAACAAAATCAAGAGCTGTGATCAGTAGATGAAAAGCAGACTTTTATTAACAAACATCTATTTACACTGTGGTCAGCAAACACGTGTTGATGGACAGGCAGTCAATGTAGGACTATGGAGACCAAACACAGGAAACAGTTACAAAAAGCACTTAAAAACACCTGTTAAAAGAGAGAGCAATGAAGATGAGGGGAAAAGGTGTGATAAATCTATATCATTCCTTTTCTCATTATAACACTTATGCCGCAGACTATCATTGCTGGCTTATATTCAATATCCTAAAATCTACAATTACAAATGTACATGGATATTTTCAGAGAGTGGTATAAAATGCAATTTTCCTGTTCTTAAGAGTTGAGATGCCATGTGCAGAAGGACATGAAACACTAGGGGGCAGGATAGATCCATGGAATATGATGATCTAACAGAACATTGTGCAAGATTACAGCAAGCCGAAATTATTAAGCTGAAAGTGTTACATAAATTCATCAAATAATTGCAAAAAAAAAAAAAACTTCCCCTAAACTCTTGCAATGTTTAAAGGAGTAGTTCACCTTAAAATTAAAACTGTCATCATTTACTCAGCCTCATTTTGTTTCAAAACTTTGATTTAACACAAAACGAGATATTCTGCAGAATGTTCACGCTGCTCTTTTCCAATACGACAAAAGCACAAAGCTGTCGTATGACTTCAGATAACTTGGAACATAGAGCACAAGTCTATGCCTAAAAATACAGGTTCCAATAGGGGAACTTATTAATCATATGAAAAAGAGCAACGTGAGCATTCTTCAAAAGTTCTCCTTTTGCACTCCAGGAGAAAAATAAAGACATACAGGTAAGAGCAATGGTGAACTACTCCTTAAAGAGCAACATGTGCCCAGTTCCTTTACCATCAGGCCAAAAGAACCCATAATGTTGTCAATACAGTACACAAATCTCGTGATATGAAACATCTGGGATTACAAGCAACTCAACAATGTAATTATGAAAGTTAGAAAATCTTGTTCATACTGACCTTTGCCCTTCACATCTCATTTTGGAAAGAAATACACAGCCCCTCTCTTCAAAACGTGTCATACACACTATGATACATGTAACGTTGCATGTCAGATCGGTCAGTTGTGCTTTGAGGTTTATGTTTCCAGTAGACAGTTACAGTAGCTCTGCATCTACAGTGAAAGACATTGACAGCCACTCAACCGTTGTCATATTCATATAAAGACATGCTGACGATTTGTTCACAAACAACTGATATTTGATTACAAGCACCATTCAAATGAAAGAGCCACTATCTGTTTCATAATATCAGCCAGTCCTATAATAATAATGAAAAACAATAGCATGAGGTTATGTAGTATATTGTACTGACGACCGGAGGATGCCCAAACTAGTCTGTTAGACCTAAAGGCTGATTATACAAATACATTGTGCAATAAATGATGATTATTAACATTAAAAATACTGACGGGCATGTACAGTGACCCCAAAATGTTTGAATGCCTAAGTCACACTTAAAATGCACAAATTTCATTCCATTAGATACAAAATATTAAACCAAGAAGCATCTGCAAACAAATGAACCACTTCAGCAAGGTGATTTTCAGTTACACTTAGAAGAACAGGTTCTATATAGAAACTACTATAGAAACTATAGAAAGGATTCTTTAGGGGTTCTTATCATGGAATCATTTTATGGATTTGGTTTGAATTAACTTTAAATCATTTTTTTTATTTCAATTAAATTCTGAATGAATTAAACTGCTTGTTATGAATTAAACAGCTAAAACATATATCACTAGGAAAAAAATTAAATATCCCAAAAATGAAAGTATTATGAAGTAATTTAAGACATTTCTCCTTATACACTCTTAAAAAATAAAGGTTCCAGAAGGTGCTTTTCACAGGGAAGTTACATTTACAAGTAATGCATTACAATATTGCATTTCTCTCTAATAAAGTAACTAATTGCATTACTTACTTTTTGTGTAATATTTACGTTACTTTTGCATTACTTTTTCTCCTGGGCTGGGCTGGCTTGTTTGTTTTTTAAATGACAAAAAAAAGTTCTATTTTTGGCAAAGGTCCTTTCACACCAAAAGTTTTTGCCTATTAGTGTGGTTGAATATGGATCATTGAAGGTCAGCAGCAAAGACTGGGTAATACAGTGAGATTCATAAATATACATTGAGTATATTTGTGTTATTTAACATTTAATTATTGCAGGTTTGCGCAATATTCTGCGTTTGCATTTCACTGTTTTTATTCATTTTGAGGAATACACTTGCTCCTGATTTCTGTCAACAAGGGGACAGGAGAGTCAGTCAATAAATGTGAAAACAAAGTAACTTGCATTACTTATTTGAAAAAGTAACTCAGAAATAGTATTACTTCACCAGTTACTTGAAAAAAGTAATCCGATTATGTAATCCGTGTTACTGAGGCAAAACCACGTTCCCTTGCATTAATTATTTGAAAAAGTAAATCGGAAGTAATGTGTTACTTTACTAGTTACTTGAAAAAGTAATCTGATTACATAACTCACGTTACTGAGGCGAAACTGCGTTCCCTTGCATAACTTATTTGAAAAAGTAAATCAGAAGTAATGTGTTACTTTACTAGTTACTTGAAAAAGTATTCTGATTATGTAATCCAAGTTAAAGGCGAAACCGCGTTCCCTTGCGTAATTTATTTGAAAAAGTAAATCAGAAGTAATGTGTTACTTTACTAGTTACTTGAAAAAGTAATCTGATTATGTAATCCATGTTAGAGGCAAAACCACGTTCCCTTGCATTACTTATTTGAAAAAGTAAATCGGAAGTAATGTTACTTTACTAGTTACTTGAAAAAGTAATCTGATTACATAACCCACGTTACTGAGGCAAAACCACGTTCCCTTGCATTACTTATTTGAAAAAGTAAATCAGAAGTAATGTGTTACTTTACTAGTTACTTGAGAAAGTAATCTGATTATGTAATCCATGTTAGAGGCGAAACCGCGTTCCTTTGCTTAACTTATTTGAAAAAGTAAATCAGAAGTAATGTGTTACTTTACTAGATACCTGAAAAAAGTAATCCAGTTACGTAACTCGCGTTACTGAGGCAAAACCACGTTCCCTTGCATTAATTATCTGAAAAAGTAAATCAGAAGTAATGTGTTACTTTACTAGTTACTTGAAAAAGTATTCTGATTATGTAATCCAAGTTAAAGGCGAAACCGCGTTCCCTTGCGTAATTTATTTGAAAAAGTAAATCAGAAGTAATGTGTTACTTTACAAGTTACTTGAAAAAGTAATCTGATTACATAACCCACGTTACTGAGGCGAAACTGCGTTCCCTTGTGTTACTTATTTGAAAAAGTAAATTAGAAGTAATGTGTTACTTTACTAGTTACTTGAAAAAGTAATCTGATTACATAACCCACGTTACTGAGGCGAAATTGCGTTTCCTTGGGTGGGGGGGAACACTTTTTAAGAGTGTTATAAAACCTTTCTGGCATAAAGCGTTCTTTAATATTGAGTCAAGAACCCTAGTGTTCTTTACAGTCCCCTCTGAACCCCCACTAACCTATATTTGATCTAATGTCATGACATTCATACATTGTTTAGTGTGATTTGAGTGTCTAAATACATTTGATTTTGGGATCACTGAATAAGACTAGAACAAAAAACTACAAGTGAATCTGACAGTGAACCATGAGAATCATACATCACACTATGACATAAAACAATTTTCAGAACAGCTCTAATTCTTTCGTGTATTTATATTTATGCTTCCTTTGCTTCTATTTTTGACTACCACAGGAGTTTAGCCCGCTTTGTCTTAATTTTTCCGGCCGCACCCTCTGTCCTCCTCTCGGCTCCCTCCTCTGTTTTACTGTGCAAATCCCGTGTGAAGGTAAACGGCACACAATGGCCCTCCTCACATACACAAACAGAGCTGGAACTCTGTGAACATCTGAACTCCCTCCAAATAACTCAATGCACGGACCACACGCAACACCGGTCAAAATACAGGACCTTTTTGTTTAGATATGCATTACAGCCACTTGTAAGAACGTCTAAATGAGGCGGCTGGAACAATGTTCCAGAGCATCTGATGGAGCGACTGTGTTTTGTCCAGAGCTGGGAATCTTCAACACTTCTTCCAAACTAGAAGGGGCTGATTTAGGATGAATTAGGCAAGCGTTTTAAACAGAGGAGAGGCAGAGAGGAGGGATGGGCAGAACGACTCCTCTTCAGGACACGCTTTCATTTACGAAGACCTGAAAAACACAAACAGACAGAGAAATGTTATTACAGTTAACCAACATATCGGTTAAACAGATCTTTTTGGCGTTGACAGTTGATTTTTGGTAACCGACGGTTGTTAGAGTGTTATCTGGTTCATTTTGTATGTCATGCTTTATTTTATTTGCATTTTATGTTATTTAAGTGTTTCAGTTCAATTTGAATGTATACTCTGCAAGTCAAAACTTTGGGGTCAGCAGATGACAGATATTGATATTACTCTGCAAGGATGCATAAAATTAATCAAAACAGTGACAGTGAAAACATTTATAATGTTACAAAAGATTTCTATTTCAAATAAATGCTTTTGTAAAACTTTCTATTCATTTAAAGAATCCTGAAAAAAATGTATCACGGTTTCATCAAAAATATTAAACAACTGTTTTCAACATTGATATTACATATTGAACATATTAGAATGATTTCTGAAGGATCATGTGACACTTTGCCATCAAAGAAAAAAAAAAAAAAATCACATTTTAAAATATATTAATATAAAAGCGTTATTTTAAATTGTAATAATGTTTCACAATATTACAGTTTTTACTGTACTTTTGATCAAACAAATGCAGCCTTGCTGAGCATGAGACCCAAACGTTTTTACGGCAGTTTTTTATTTGATTTTATTTAATAATTACAATATTTTATGGTTAAGCCATTATTGTTAAATGTGTAATAAAGTTTTGCACTATTTCACACTGAGTGGAAATTTCTCATTCATATATTAACTATCAGCCGATTCATTGGGTTTCTGGCCTGTTTTCCCACCTTAGACATCTGTATCTGCAAAATGCACTTTCAATCAACCTCTAATTACAGTACTAGAAGTTAAAACTTACTTGCGAACACACACACCTGCTGGGTGATTTATTAAACTCCCTGAGACCGTGAAACATCTAGAGACAGGACAAGTACTTCTCTCATTTGCAACTAGTCTGATTAAACTGTCATGAAAAATGTCCCCGGGGCAAATATAATGTGTTTAGCACCTCCATGTGCGCATATTGCTGCTTCTGCACACACTCATTACAGATCCTGCATAATTTAAGACTTATTGAAATGAGGCCAGGCCCGGTCTCAGAGGGACCACTGCACTGATCCATATTCTTCTTACGAATAGATAAAAACACAGAAGATCGAGGTATAGCAGCAGGTAGTGTGCAGAAAGGAGATCACACGCCTACAACTCTGAAATAAAAACATTTTCCCCAGACTAAAAATGCATCATTAGAACTAAACCACAAAAATGACTTGCTCCACAACTTTCTAGCGTGATGAATACGTGACACAAATTTACACTTCCATTTTCAGCAGTCCGACCTATCCAGTCGCAGTGAAGTAACACAGACTATTTCTTCAGAAGATGCTATTTTTCTAGCTGGCACATAACTAATGATAAAAGTATGAGGAAAGTCAGCCAAACATTGTGCCGCTTCCAGCTGCCAGCGTTTAAAACAAGATCTGACATTATGGTTTTGCAGCACATAAACATTGTGCTGGCGTAGTTCTCTTGTTAAAAAATGAGATCTAACCTGGAATCGCATCAACAGACTGCCACTTTTTCATGTCACACTTATAGAGCTTATACGAATAGCCCACATGTAATATTTGCCAATAACAATACAAAAAAAAATGGTTCTAGTTGATATAAAAGCTCCTTTACCGTTGGATTTAGCTGCAGACAGATTCACTAATCCCTCACTGGACAAGATCAGAATGCTTAATGAATGGACTAATTAAGAACTTACACTAATTAAAAGAAAACTAACTTTAATTAATGCTTCAGATAAGGGGCAAGCAGGGACAAGTGTGAGAGGATCAATTATATTTAACTCACACACAGAGCATGTGATTGTGACACATTCACACATTCTTCAAAATAAAGGTTCTTTATTCGCATCGATGGTTCATGGAAGAACTTTTAACATCTTTACATTGCACAAAAGGTTCTTTATAGTGGAAAAAAAGCTTTTTTAGATTATTAAAATGTTCTTCACACTAATAAAATAATGGTCCATTTAAGAACTGTGCACTGAAAGGTACTTTGAGGAAACAAAAAGGTTTTTTCTATTGCATCGCTGTGAAAACCTACTTTTGCAACCTTTATTTTTAAGAGTGCATACAAACATTTTGCTTTTAAGAAAAAAAAAAAAAAGACTTCTATATTGTTTTTATTATGCCTGTAAATGTAACTAAATGTAACCTATTAACTAAAAATTTAGATTTATTATTTATTATTTATACTGGTTTTATTTCATTACATGCTTAATTATCATTATATGCATAATTATCATCATAATTATCATTAATGAATCGATTTTCAAACGGATGACATTTCTAATTGTCCACAAGGGGAAGTTTTGTCAGATTTTGCTTGCACGCACACACACACACGGGTACTTACTGATGCACGGGCTTTAACAGAAGATGAGATGGTTTCTCATTGACATGGTAGAGTGGGAATGGGTCAAATCCACCAATAAAATCAACTGAAAACCAAACAAAAGATGAAATTAAAGAATGAAAGAAATGAAACCGGAAAATGAGCCATGAAGAGAACAAATGAAACATGAAATGATAATCACTTGATATAAAAAACCATGAACAGACATTATGCATGACAGAAATATGAATCAATGTGAACATTAACACTGAAATATACACGACAATTTACACAAATTAGACAATTATTAACAATGAACAGCGTCTCATGAGATTTGATATGCTCTCTCTCTCTCTCATATACACACACACACACACACACACACACACACACACGTTGGGTTTCCATGTTTTATGGAGAATTTCCATAGACATAATGATTTAATACTGTACAAAACTGTATATTCTATACCCTAACCCTAAACCTACCCATCACAGAAAACTGTCTGCATTTTTACATTTTCAAAAAACATCACTTAGTATGATTTATAAGCTGTTTTACTCATGGCGACCAAAAAATGGCTCCACAAGAACAAGGATTTTGGATATTGCCATTTTTGTGGGGACATTTTGCCGGGGGTTTTTACATTTTTACTTTCTCACAAAAACTCATTCTGTATGATTTATAAGCCTTTTGAGAAATGGGGACATGGGGTAATGTCCTCATAAGTCACCCTCTCCTTGTAATACCTATGTCATACCCATGTCATTATACTAATTTGTGTCCTGATACGTCACAAAAACGGCCTCATTCAGACTCCACACAGTCTCTCATTTCTAACTTATATACAGCAAGAAAAAAGGGAGAGACTCTCCCTGCGTCCCAATTCCAATACCACCTATTTTAAATATAAACAAGTCTGCGAGATTAAAATGAGCCCCAATGCACAGTAGGTTGAAAACAGTGTGTAAATGATGTATGATTTCTGCTGGGAGTTTTGAAATATGCATCTGTTACCCATAACCCACTGCACTACAAAAGTTTGTGAGTTAAAGAGATAGTTCACCCCTAAATTAAAATTCTCTCATCGTTTATACACCCTTATTTATTCCAAACCCATTTTAATTTCTTTATATCATGAACAAAATGGGTGTTCTTGTACATACAAAGAAATATATGTGTAATAATGAAGGTAATGACTTTAGCTAGATGTTAACACTTGTTCAAAAGCACAGTACACGAAAAAAGACCTGCGGTATCAAGATCAATATAAGCACACATTTTAGTGTATACTTACACTACGCGTGTTTCAGCTGTGACTCATGAAAGCACAAACAAACATTTCAGTCAATCCATAAAAGCACAACAGAAGGCAATCTCAGGAGCAATTTCACCTCTATGTTTACGCACACTGAACATACAGCAGGCCTGATAATAGCAGAGCTGGTTTGTTTATCATAAACGACAGGCTTTGAGCTCATAATGTGTCATTAGCGTTCGCAGGATCCGTGGAGCTCCAGAGACCATGAGCTGCGCTGCTATGTGTGGAATGCTGGGAAGGCAGGAGCAAATGGACGACTTCACTCGTACTTACAGTGTGAAACACACACGTCCAGGGCAAACAACCACTGAGGTTTTACACAGTACAAGCCACTTTCAGGTGTTTATGGTGAAATATATGGCTATCCAAAAATTGGTAACACTTTATACACATTCTACTAACTATAAGTAACTTTGCAACTACATGTCAACTTATTAAGCTTAACCTAACACCTAACCCTAACCTAACAGTCTACTAACAGCCTAAAGAGAGTTAGTTGACATGCAGTTGCAAAGTTGCTTATAGCTAGAATGTCTAAAGCGGACCATCCAAATAAAGTGTAACCCAAAAATTTGCCAAAAAAAAAAAAGCTAAACATGATCAAAGACAATACAACTTACTCAACAGCAGTCATGACAGCCAAAGGCACACACTACCTAATAAAATAAAATAAAATAAAATAAAATAAAATAAAATAAAATAAAATAAAATAAAATAAAATAAAATAAAATAAAATAAAATAAAAAATAATAAATAATAAAATAAATAATAAAAAGATAAAATAATACAAATAAGATGATAAGATAAAATAAAAAAGACAAAATAAAATAAATAAAGATCAACTTCTAACACATAAAGGAACAACAATTATAACATTTAATAACAGAAGTAAATTAAGCTATGAACAAAAAAAAAAAATGCAATAATTTCACACAAGAGAATGTCAGTAATGAGTGATGTACTTTTTAATAATTAAAAGTAAAATCGCAAATTCATTACTGTATTGTCAGTGGATGTATTTTAGCAGCCGGGGAGAACTGTGTGATATGATTAACTATACTGGTTTCTAGCAGTCAAAAAGACTTCTCTCCTGTGGAGACTGTTTCTGTGGTGGAGAAAGCGGCATACAGACAGATAAAGCTGAAGCGAGAGGAGGAGGAGAACTATAGCACAACCGTTCAGAAAAACGTACCCGTGGTCGCAATTCATTTTCAAAACGAGAGGTGGGTGGAACGAATAGCGGTCACAATGCTGTGAAAATGCCTCAGTTGAGTGAGAGAAGTAGACTGTGGGTCTGAGAGCCATTTAATGTACAGTACACTGCAAACCCTAATGCTCAAAATACTTAATTGGTTTGAGTAGGACAAACTTAAATTAGTTCAGTTAAATTAACTCTGAGTATTTAGTTCACAGCACTGATATATTTCAAGTAATCTGAACTGTTTTATTGTTTTGAGTTGTATGAACTCATTTCTTTTAATTTAGACTAACTTAAGTTTAACTGAATCTGGGCTGGGATTTCTGTTTCCCTGCATGCTTTGCCCATGACACTCAAAAGGGAGAGTAAATGCTAAAATTAAGTGTTATATAATGTTTTTTGCACAAGATTAATGTTAAGGAATATTTAGTAGTGATTAATGTTTTGTTATGCTAATTTAGAAGAGTTTCTGTTAATGTGGGTTTTTGGAGAGTTACCATTATGGTGACCACATGTGGTGACTAGTGGCGCATGTGGCTTGGTTTGAGAGCAGGTCAGTTACATGTTTTAAGTTGCTGTACTCATTCAGTAAGAGCTATACCATGCTATTGTTAACATGTTAGCGAAATTTGCAGTTGGCATTTTTTGTATTTTCTTATTAGGGTTTACAGTGAAGTATATAACTTATTTGATTTGCAAGAACTCTAACTAAATATTTTATGTTAATTGCTATCAAAATGTATGAGTTAGCTAACTCAGTACTTCAAGTTAGGAGCAATTAACATGCATGAGTACTACAAACTCAAAACTTGATAGTTCTGCTTACTTAAAATTGGGAACATCATAACTAAAAAAAATTTGATGTAACTGATTACCTCAATTTTTTGAGTTAGCCCAACTTATTCAGGTTTACAGTGTATGAAAATGGATATTCCTTTTGAAATTTGTGTGACTATTACATTATTTGTGTTTTTTTAAAGATTAACTTTAACTGAATGTTTAAAATAACTTAACAAATCAAGATATTTAAAATGTTTTTGAAAGAAGTCTCTTATGCTCTCCAGAACCTCATTTATTTGATTTTGAGTAAAAAAAAATATTTGTGAAAAATGATTAACAATTTAAAATAACTGTTTTCTTTTGTAATATATTTTAAAATGTAATTTATTCCTGTGATCAAAGCTGAATTTTCAGCATCATTACTCCAGTCTTCAGTGTCACATGATCCTTCAGAAATCATTCTAATATGATGATCTGATGACCAAGAAACATTTATTATTATTATCAATGTTGAAAACAGTTGTGCTGCTTAATATTGATGAATAGAAAGTTCAAAATAACAGCAATTATTTGAAATACAAATATGTTTACTTTCACTTTTAATGTATTCTTGCTGAATAAAAGTATTAAAAGTATCTTTACTGAACCCATACTTATGTATACAAATAAAAAGCCAATGAAAAATATAATCAGTCAATAACCAATATTTATTTCATTCACATTAACTTATATTATGGCATTTACTCTGATCAATATCCACTGGAAAATGATTTTCTTTCTTTCTTTTTTTTAAGTTTACGGTTAGTCTGAGGTAATTATAATCATCTTTATAAAAAACAACAACAACAGAATAGTATAGTGTATATAGAGTCTTGTGCTGTGTCCGAAATCGCACCTATACCCTTAAAGTCCCTGTAAAGTCAATTCTGAGAATTCTTTCTAAACACTTTATAAATGTTACAAATGTATTGCTGAAACACATTACAAAGACTGTGAATTGTGTAATGCTTAATTGTGAAGTTAGAGCGTTAAACAGTTTTTCACCAAGTCTCTGCTCAGGATTTTTTGGGCGGAGCTAAAACGGGGTCTGATGACGCACTTGGACCCCCGAGCATAGCCCCGCCCCTAACACTATAAAACTGTCGATGACGCACCGAGCGTGGCGTCGCCTCCGCCCTTTGCACATTTAGCTAGTAGTAATGCCTTCGTCACGCAAATGCATATTACATGGTTGTTATAATATACAATATGCTCGGCCTCCTTATTTAAATATCCTAAAACGATGATATGAAGGATTCTAAAGTGATCGTTCTACACCGGATAGTTTTACAAACTTTCATCAGACAGCTGGGATTCACAGATAATCCGCTGTTTTTGGTGAATGTGACTGAACAGACTTCGGCCGCCCTCCCGCCTCGGCCTTCCTCCCGTCCCACCGATAGTCTCTCCCGTCCCGGCCTTCATCCTCCCGTCTCGCGGCACCGTCATTTGTCGACTCGACAGCAGTCGGCAGTTGCCGAGTTTGCTTATGTTATAATTAGTAGGTAGTCCACAGTAACTCTGCTAAAATTTGCAACCCTCTAAATGATTCTTCTTATATGCATCAATGTTTGACTCATTAGACTCAAGTCAGTTGAGGCTGCAGCTCTCGCGAGTGGGTGTGGTTTCAGCGCCGACAGCGGACACGCCCCCAGCGTTCGAGAGCAAAGAGCGCTGCCTATTTTTTCGAGATTTTGATAACTTATTTCATTTACTTGCAGATTTTTTTAATCATTCAAATTTGGCTGGGTGGTTAATAACACATTTTTCTGCGATGTGACAAACTCAGAACACATACTTTAAAATGACTTTACAGGGACTTTAAATATGGCACTATTTAAGGGGACGGCCATTTGTAGTGGCGTCTGACCATAGTGGACGTTATCAAGTGCATTCACCCAATCCCATAATGCACCGCAATAACGAGTGTACAACTGATGTACACTCAACGGCATATAGACCAATTTGGTGTTTGCAAACAAATGACGTTTTTTGTGGGCGGAGCCTAGCTGGTTGCAGAAAATGAAAGTTGAGCAGTTAGTCAGGAAGCCACGAAATAAAAGAATAAAAAAAGTTAATTTCGAGTTTAATCTCACAATTCTGACTTTTATTTCTCGCAAATCTGAGTTTACATATCACATTTCTTACAAAATAAAACAGAATTGGGATATACTCGTTATTCTGTCTTTTCGAATTGCAATTTATCCCCATTTGACTTTTCCCCCTCAGAATTGTGAAATAAACTCACAATTGCGAGTTATAAAGTCCGAACTGGGAGTAATAAACACGCAAATGCAAGAGAAAAAAAGTCAGAATTGTGAAATAAAAATTATTATGTTTAGTTATCTATGTAAAATATTATAGGTTTAAATTATTTTAATTATAATTGTTTCATGCTGTATGTATGTATGTCCTCTGAACTGCATAGGCCTATGTGAATATTAGTAGAGCTTACTGTTTACATCAAATTCCTGCTTTAATAGTAGACTAATCCTTGCAGGTGTCATCAGTGCAGTCTGTGAAACGTCTCTGTTTATCTTCAAATTACGTTTTCAACGATGGTTTTCTTTAAAAATGAAGACTATATTTTTTGCATTCCGATTCCAACATCCAGAGGCACAACAAAACATTTTTCTCTTATTCTTTGGATTTTTCAATTTTTCTTCAATAGCTTCAACTATTTTTCTGCAACCAGTATGCGCGCGCAGCTGCAAGTGACGTAATTGTGACGTCTGCTCCAAAGTGGTCTATAGATTACCCATAATGCACTGTGAGAGTCGTGCCGAATAAATTCCCACGTCTGACCAGAAGATGGCGCCCACAGCCGAATCATCTAACCATCCATTTTCCAAACCGCTGGTCCAATGTGGGTACAGTGTAATATTCCTTTTTAATTGATTATTAAATAGTTTAATTAAGGTTTACACATGCTAGCTTCCATGACAAAGATAAATCTTTTCATTTTTACTCGAGCTGCGAGTTTGCAAAATTTCAAATCATTATTAAACAGCAACAGCACAAACTATACAAAAGCAACAGCCCTTCCAGCTCCTTCAAGGGGACTATATGTGGACTAGGGAATAGTGAATGAGGGATTTCGAACACAGCCTTGGTGTCAGTTTTGCTTTGCATCACAGGTAGAGATCAGACAGAGCTCATGCAATAAGACAAATCCAGCACTCACATAACAAATTCTCTTTGACTCTATACTGTGTGTGTGTGTCTCTGAGACACCCGTCTCTCTGTTCTGTGTCCTGCTTTTACCTGTAACACACATTGGGGAAGCGCTCACACTAACGTTCAGCACTACACTATTCTGACCCACTTTCATAAAAACCAGCTCTTTTTTGAGTCTGCATAGGAATCTGCTCAGCGCTGATAACCAACCAGACACTCGAGGTGCCACACACATTCTCTCTCTCCCATTCCCTCTCTGATGTCGAGCCAGGCTTGCGTTTTCTTTTGGTAAAGGCAGGATCCGGGCTTAGATCAGTACCCTAAGAGCCCACGCGTCCCTGTAGCTGGTGGCTGGGCCGACCTGTCCGCTGTTATTAGATTAGATTCACACAAGTGACTGCTGCTGCTTTTAATGAGCCAACGATAACAGTGGGACTGCGACTACAAACTAATTATGAATGCAAGTCATTTAAAACAGAAAGAAAGAGCGAGAGAGATGAGAAGGAAGGACGAACAAGGTAGAAGAATAATCAATGATAAAAATGAAGCCTGACACATTATTATTCAAATCACCTGTAGGGAGTGGGAGAGAGAGAGAATGAGAGAGAGAGAAGAAAAAGAGGAACAGAAAGAGGGAAACTTCAGAGGCAAGGAAGTGCTGTGGAGAAAATTAAATCCTCCACTTCAAATGAGCGTGTAAATGAACCACACACAGCTTTGCAAATACAAAACACACACACACACACACATCCTCGTACTTCCAACTCCAACGTAGCATGAGGAAAGGAAAAAGTTCTTTAGCCTAAAAATTCTAACTTCCCCACAACCGCAAGTTAACAATCATCTCCTAAGGTACCTAAAATACGTATTTTAGAGGAAATACAGTATCTAAGGCAAAGTTTATGCTGTAATGGAACATAACTGGGAGGTCCATTAAAGACCCCATGAAATGGTTTAATGAGTTTTCCTTCCTGACATATTTTCATTGAAATGTTCCACAGTTTTCAATACCCAAAAGTCTGTAATTTATATCACAGACCTGCAAAACCACACTTGACAGCTAGTTCCACGTATGAAAGCAACAAAGACACTTTCAAACACTTTCTAGACACTTCCTTTGCAAGCAATTGATGCTGGGAAAGCTATGAAATGACAGCTTGTTCTACTGCCGCCTGAAAATTGTTATTACGTGTGATAAAAAACAGCATTTATCAAACTATTATGTTATAAAATTATCACAATAAAATGAAAGTGTTAATTTGTTTACTACAAAAAAATCACTTCATCAAATCAAATCATTTATATCAACCTATAATGAACAAATTGATTTACTAAAATGAATCAGTCATTTTGTCAAGCTACATGCTAATGGTTAGAAAAAGTAGTCTGATACTTATCCATCTTATTTTTATCAACACAGAGGTAAGTCATGTTTCTCTGCAATGTCGCAGCTGAGACAGCAACACAAAGTATGGCAATGATATTATCAGGTACTGTTTATGTGCTTTATTTAATGTTAAAAGCATCTAACGTGAGTTTGAATATTGTTCTGTGTTCTTAGCTTTTTAGCTGTAATGAAAACAACACTGGCTAATTCACCTCAGATCTTGAAAATAAATAAATGGGCACAAGAACGTTCAAACTGTCAACTCAATGCAAACA
Source organism: Megalobrama amblycephala (assembly GCF_018812025.1). NCBI lineage: Eukaryota > Metazoa > Chordata > Actinopteri > Cypriniformes > Xenocyprididae > Megalobrama > Megalobrama amblycephala. The sequence goes on from NC_063067.1 coordinate 28,493,341, forward strand.
AACAAGTATTCTATGATAAAGATTGGTTCAGTCACTCCGTATGTACTTTAAATAATGTTTAAATTGTGTAATATTTATGAATTTTACTATGTACTTGCCCATTCCATTGTGTCTGCTGTGCTCTTGCTGAGAGAGCCCGCCCACACTCTCTTCTGATTGGCTGTGGTTTTTGATTGATTTTATCGCTTCTCATTTTTGCGTCACGTCTAGTGTGGACAGTCAAATTGCTTGTCGCTGGAATCTTATCGCGTCGCGCCTGGTTAGGACACGGTGTTACAGATGTGGAACGACATGAGGCTGAGTAATTAATGAATGAATTTTCATTTTTGTGTGAACTAACCCTTTAAGAAGAATAACAGAGCAGTAAACAGTAAAACTATTTGCACAACAAACTAGTATAATTAGGATTATGATAATGAATTCTAATAAAAATACCAGTTTGCATGCAATATCTAATTTTACAGCTAAAATAACTGGAAGCGGCTAACATGCATTCAAGTCAAAAGCAGCCATGCATTATAACTCCTATGTTATAAAAAAAATGTGGATAAAGCTACTGCTAAACAAAGGTTATGCCAAGTACTGAAAATGTAGTTACTTACTTTCCAACTTTCTTTCTTGTTTGGAAAAGGAAATAAAAAAAGCATTAGCATGACTGAACACTCGAACTAACTACAAACCCGATTCCAAAAAAGTTGGGACACTGTACAAATTGTGAATAAAAAAGGAATGCAATAATTTACAAATCTCATAAACTTATATTTTATTCACAATAGAATATAGATAACATATCAAATGTTGAAAGTGAGACATTTTGAAATGTCATGCCAAATATTGGCTCATTTTGGATTTCATGAGAGCTACACATTCCAAAAAAGTTGGGACAGGTAGCAATAAGAGGCCGGAAAAGTTAAATGTACATATAAGGAACAGCTGGAGGACCAATTTGCAATTTATTAGGTCAATTGGCAACATGATTGGGTATAAAAAAAAGTCTCTCAGAGTGGCAGTGTCTCTAAGAAGTCAAGATGGGCAGAGGATCACCAATTCCCCCAATGCTGCGGCAAAAAATAGTGGAGCAATATCAGAAAGAGTTTCTCAGAGAAAAATTGCAAAGAGTTTGAAGTTATCATTATCTACAGTGCATAATATCATCCAAAGATTCAGAGAATCTGGAACAATCTCTGTCTAAGGGTCAAGGCGAAAACCATACTGGAGCCCGGATCTTCGGGCCCTTAACGGCACTGCATCACATACATTGTCGGTGAACACAATCCACCGTGCCATTCGCCGTTGCCGGCTAAAACTCTATAGGTGTCACGATCACGTCTGTTCCTGTCACATCCCGGACTACATTTCCCATGATCCTCCATTGCTCATCACCTGCACTCACTTCACAATCACTCCACCTAATCACCACACCCAGCTGCCACACATTACTGGACTATAAAAGACTCATACACACACCACTCACCGCGAATCTTGATTACCCTGTGTGTCATCCAACGTTATCCTGTTTTCCTGTCTGTTCCTGTTGTCGTCTTTGACCCTTGCCTTGTTATCCTGTTCCGTGATTGATATCTGCCTGCCTTTGACCATTGCCTGTATTCTGACCACGATTCTGCCCGTTCCTTGTGATTCCTGTTTGCTCCTGTCTGATCCTGCCTGTACGACCACTCCTACTTCAATAAAGCTGCAAATGGATCTTACCATGAGTCTCCCTTCATTACAATAGGTCAAAAAAGAAGCCATATCTAAATATGATCCAGAAGCGCAGGCATTTTCTCTGGGCCAAGGCTCATTTAAAATGGACTGTGGCAAAGTGGAAAACTGTTCTGTGGTCAGACGAATCAAAATTTGAAGTTCTTTTTGGAAAACTGGGACACCATGTCATCCGGACTAAAGAGGACAAGGACAACGCAAGTTGTTATCAGCGCTCAGTTCAGAAGCCTGCATCTCTGATAGTATGGAGTTGCATGAGTGCATGTGGCATGGGCAGCTTACACATCTGGAAAGGCACCATCAATGCTGAAAGGTATATCCAAGTTCTAGAACAACATATGCTCCCATCCAGATGTCGTCTCTTTCAGGGAAGACCTTGCATTTTCCAACATGACAATGCCAGACCACATACTGCATCAATTACAACATCATGGCTGCGTAGAAGGAGGATCCGGGTACTGAAATGGCCAGCCTGCAGTCCAGATCTTTCACCCATAGAAAACATTTGGCGCATCATAAAGAGGAAGATGCGACAAAGAAGACCTAAGACAGTTGAGCAACTAGAAGCCTGTATTAGACAAGAATGGGACAATATTCCTATTCCTAAACTTGAGCAACTTGTCTCCTCAGTCCCCAGACGTTTGCAGACTGTTATAAAAAGAAGAGGGGATGCCACACAGTGGTAAACATGGCCTTGTCCCAACTTTTTTGAGATATGTTGATGCCATGAAATTTAAAATCATCTTATTTTTCCCTTAAAATGATACATTTTCTCAGTTTAAACATTTGATATGTCATCTATGTTGTATTCTGAATAAAATATTGAAATTTGAAACTTCCACATCATTGCATTCTGTTTTATTCACAATTTGTACAGTGTCCCAACTTTTTTGGAATCGGGTTTGTACGATAGCGAATCAGTTGAAGAACGTTCATTCAAGAGAACATTTCATTGGACAAATAGGCGATTGTAATTCGAGATTGTAATTTTTATATGCTCACATGTGCTAAAAGTTCATTTTGCACTAACAGACAGATGGCCTCAAAACTAACAGGCATAAAAGCCAACAAACAGCCATTTTGATTTCATGTTGTCTTTAAATCCCCTGGGTTATGAATCAACCTTGAAGCAATAAAATTTTCCTCTGCGCACTTATAATCACTTTAATGTTGGTCAATTTGTCAGAGCATAAATACAGAGTTCACCCGAGCACATGTGCACTGCCTATAAAACACAAAAACACACACCACCTCCTGTTGAGTGATGAAGCTCAAGGGTCATCAGAATACAAAGACAAACAGGAAGTGACTGTAAAGGATAAAAGTGGATTATTTCAGTGCAGTCAGCGAGATACAGCCCTACGGGGAAAGTTCAATGGTGGTAAACCAAAGAACAGTATCTCCTACTTTTCTGGAACAGGGGAAAGCATTAATAGTCAGTGGAGGGCTGGTGTTTAGCCCATACAAACAGGGCAGTGGCTTATCTTCGTCCCCTGGGCTTCACTCTGGTCCTCTCCCACTTAGCCTATTCTGCCAAGAGCAAATATTCACTGTGTTTATGCACTGAAAACTATTTTTTTTATTGAATTTATGTGCATTCCTATGGACCTATTCAACAGTCAGTACTGGAAAGCACTTTCCTTATCTGGCAAACTCTAATCAGATTGGCTATCTTTGTCTTTACTGACATCTTCCAAGAATTTTACACACACACACACACACACACACACATACAGTCGCTGGGATGGTACCTTTTCAGGTGATGAAAAAGGTTTGAGTTTTCCGCCTTGGTTAGAACCGACTGACCACATATTTTGCAGACCACCTGGGCCGCTTCACATGGAACACGTTTTTGCATTCCACTGCAGGACTTTCATTGATTTTCTATATAAACACGCAATCATTGCACCACTTTTCTATTCCAAACACACACTAGACAGATGTTTTTGCATTCCACTTTCATTTCACTGCATTCCAGCGCAACGGACAAACATGTCTGTCTAGTGTGTATTTGGAATAGAAAAATAGTGCAATGATTGCGTGATTATATAGAAAAACAATGAAAAAGTCCCGCAGTGGAATGCAAAGAATGCGTCTTTTGTAGCATTCTGTGCATGACACGACTTTCTAAAAACATGGCGCTCAAGTTAAATTGAATTGAATGAGTTGGATTCTCATGCTAAACATGGCCAAAGTTTCAAAACACGAGTTGGACGAATGACTGAGTATTTCTGTGCCAAAAATTCTCTTCCAAATCCTTACAGGATTCGGGGTCTTTTTTTCAAGTATGGGCCTGAGTGACATAAACGGGGGTGGAAATCCTTGTATGGGCACTTCTCCCGGAAGAGCGCGCGTGCACACGTCGACCAGAGCGAGAGAGCAAGAGCACGCCCATCAACACACGTTCGGCTTTACGAAAGTCGTCGGCAGCGCTGCACAGGTCACAGGACTTCACGAAATCAACAATGTCACCAAAGAAGTATGTTTTTGGTTGTGAGGGAAAGATAACCTTGCTTCCCAAAGAACCCAGTGTTAAGTGGAGCTGAGAGTTTTGTTCTCACGCATTACATTGATGCGCTCTTGATATTTGTTATTAAAATATAGAAACCATAGAAACTGATAGTTTCAATCACTTTTTTTATTGGTTAAAATTAATGGAGAATATCTTGTGTTTTTTGGGCTGCTCGAGCCCTCAGGATCGGCGCTTATGGTTTCATAAACAAGGCCCAGTTCTACGCTGGATTTACAGATTGTTTGAAACTGAAAGATGGAGCGGTCACAGCGATAATGATCCCGGTCATGAGTCGGAACCGCAGGTGGAGAGTAAAACTGCTTCAAATGTCTGTTTTGTTGGTAATAAGCGCCTAAGTGCATATAATGTAAACAACACAAATGTAGTGAATTTATAAATTCATTATTCATCATTCACTATACGCTATATTCATTCTAGTGATTCAAAAGTTATCCAGGGATAATGCGATGGTGCATTGTGTGTGTTTAAATATATCTGATCATACTATCTCTACACAAAATCTGAGCGTACTCGTCACTCTTTAGCTCCACTCACACGGCACGCCTCCAGGCGCTCGGCTGTTTTCAGAAAGACTCAGTACAGTGTATGTATCTTTTATAAATATGATAAAAAAAAAAGACTTTTTGGAGATATGAAGGATGCACTACTACTCTATAGATACTCAAGATCAACATGAGATTGGCAGAAACTGTGTGTGATACCCCCCTTTAACAAAAGCAAATGTGAGATAAAAACACATTTGCTGAAGCAACCATGCTTCAGCTTTCTTCAGGATGTTTGAGCTCTTTTATCATGACTCTTGTTTCAAGAGACTCACCATAAACTTGAAATTGCAAGTGCAATGCTGTACCAGGGGAGCTCCTGAGCAGGTTTACTCTAAGACTCACATATGGTGCTGATTATGTGATGCAAACGTCAGAACGTATTAGTTTACAAATAAAGCACTATGGTAAAAGTGTTTTGAGGTCAAAACATAATACTGTGGAAGGAACCGCACAAGAATAAGTCTTATTAATCGAAAAGGAATAAAATTCCAGTGTTCATTTCAGCTTAAAACTGTAGTGAATTATATGTACATGTACGTTTTTGGAGTTTTGGAAAAAGTTTTTCCATTGAGCCTATGTTGCAAACACATTTTTACAATCGACGTCCACTTAAACATTTAGGCACACTTACACACACACACATCATTTTATAAACCGAGTTGAGTAATACAGTGTTTCTCACAAAGTATATCTGAGTAGTCCCCTTCCTATGCACCAAAATGGTTTTTTACATCAATATTTCATATTCTTCAACACTGATAATTCATATGGTTTAGATATATTCTCTCAAAACAAAGCTAGGAGGGCACAGAGCCATCATCTCCTGAAGAGTACAATCAAACAAGCACATTTCTTCATAATAAAATTGATAAATTATCTGTTTTAGACACTTGAACAAGAAAGAATGTGTTGTTTGGACAGGCTTACATTTTTTCTCTTATCTCACACACACACACACACACACACACACACACTTTTTGACCTGAGCAGACAGATATCAGCCACAACAGCAGAACTACTGCCAAACAGACAGACGGGCTTGATGGGAGATAAGAGAGAGACAGTGAAGATACTCACAGCTGTCCTCCTCCTCTGTGATGACACTGATGACGTAGCAGGCGTAGATGAAACCCAGCAGCTGAGGAGACAAACACAAACACGTCAGTGTATTGACTGAGACAGACAGAGAGATGAGAGACACAGCAATAAGCATGGGAAAGAGAGGCAGACATGCTCATCTTTTCACATTTCACTTTCAGCTCATGTCTTCACCTGATGTCAGAATAACTAGATTTTTACATTTTCTTTGTTTGCCTGTGCCAGTGTAACCTTCACGATTCTAGGGTGACGTATGTGGTTGCCAGGGTGTTGTTATTTGTTGTTTACTGCTATTTGTTGTTTATTTGTTGCGCCCGAAATCACACACTGTTTGAGTAAGTCCTACATTTGAATTTGAACTTACTTAGCGACTGTTAATAAAGAAACGTTCTATGTAGTATGTAATCCAGACGTACTACAGCCGCCATGTTGTTACGGTCATGTGACCTACCAGCGTCAGCGGTGTCGTTTCACTGCATTCACAAATCCCCTCCCATGGCCTCATGGGATAGTAGAGTGTCCATCGTTTGCGCTCTTCAGAATCTCGCCGGAAGTAGTATGTTATCCGGGTACTTTTCGCCTACGGTTTTTCGAATAATATGTATATGTATTCGAACATACAACTCTGCTGCCATACTGTTTTTTGCATGCTATATAGTAGAGAAGTGTTTGATTTCGGACGCAGTGCATGTCTCCACAGGTTTATATTGTCCAACATGAAAAGAACTTTTGAAAATCTCTCCTCAAATTGCTTGTGATGTTCTTTATTTGTCACTTTCGATAAAACGCATTTACTAAATGAATTTACTAATTTGAGGTATCATTCATTTCTAGGGATGGAGACAATAAATCAATGCATCTTGATTCGTGGATCAATTCTGAGATTTTCTAAATGCATCACGATTCTCTCTCAAATTGATTCTGAGATTAGTTTTTAACAGCAGATGGCACTCTAGACTAGTTTTTAACCACTTGCTCAAATGCTCATGAAGAAGAGCGCTGAAGAGCAGTGTTGCCAAGTCTGCAGTTTTCCTGTGGAATTGGGCTACTTTGTTGCCGCGGATTGTTTTTCATGTCCGCGGGTTCAAGCGACCCCAATAATGTGATATTTATCCCCTGGAATGCCAGGGGAACCTTGGCAAAAAACGCTGATTTTTACTGAGGGACCCCCCCCCCTGAAATGCAATTGGGCTAGTTGTGGGCTGTTTTGGGCTAGTTTTGAGAGGCAATTGGGCAGATTTAGTTGTGAAAACCTGGCAAGTAGGGCTGCACGATTTAATCGCACGATATGAAAAATAACATTGAACTTGAACACGGTTATCACTTAAAAGTGATTCTTAGTGCAATTTGGAAATCGCAAAGGCTGCAATTATTTTTTTATGCGCAGCTTGTCAATGAAGTATGGCTCCAAATGCTAATCCATCTGAAAGCACTGCCGAGTTTGAATCGCTTATAATGTACATTTAAAAAAAAGCAACACACATCAAACATCTTTCCAGATGTGAGAAGCATTTATTAAGAGCTTGTCCAACAAAAGATAACATTTAATAACATGTTTTTACTCCAAACTCACTTCATAACAACAGTTGAGCAGTTGTGTGTTTATTAGTCATGTTTAATCAATCAAAGCATTTCAATCTTCTGTTTATTCAGCTACAGCAATATGACGCTTGTTCTACACATCTTTTCTGCAGCAGGGCATATTTTGAGTTTCTGCGCAAGAGCACCCTCTGGCTTTCAGATGGAGAAGCATTTACTACTGATCACAGAGCCGTACAGCTCTGACAAGCTGGGCATTAAATAATCGCAGCAGCCTTTGCCAAATCGCGTGCAGCCCTACTGGCAACCCTGCTGAAGAGCGCTTGTGCATTCGGCTGAGTCAGAGAATGTACTTGCACCTCAGAATACTTTTATGGATGCGAGATTAATGTAAACAGCCCACTGCAAACACCCTTGTAATTCACTTCAACCTTTTAGAACTTTATGAATTTATTAGAATTTATTATTTTATAGAAGGTTCAAGTGGTGTGTGTAAGGAATCGGAAGCAAGCAGAGTATGGGTGATTTGAAACCATGCAGTGCCATATGCTGTTGAAAAATAAGCTCAGATTTGATTCGAGAGAGAATCTCGATGCATTTGGAAAATCTCAGAATTTCTCGATTTACAATGCATCGATTTATTGTCCCAGCTCTATTCATTTCCATAGCACAAACAGTGCGCCAGGAATAGTTACACACCAGAGTTTGATACTATAGTGTTAGGGGTTTGTTCAAATCCATAAGTATGTGCAGCAGGAATGGCAGGAACATGTTATAAACCATTCATTATGAGAAACACATGGCCGATAATACATTACTCAAAGAGACATTAGAGAGAGTTTTACGAAGTCCTGTGCCAAGTGAACAGGGGATGGGTATGTGTGTGTGTGTGTGTGTAGATGACGGGCATATTGAAGGCAATGGCAGTGCCACAGAGGCAGATGGCACAGCTCTGCATGAAAACACACACAGGGCAAACTCAACTCCCAAAGAGTGGCACTATTCCAAACCAATTAATCTGTCATTGGGCAGACGGCCCGGCATACACATACCTTGAAAAAAATGCATGCAGTGTGTTTGCATATGAACAAGAGAGAGAGAGAGAAACGTTTGACAAAAACTTAAAATGCCCAAATGAGAGTCTATGAGGCCCGTGAGAGGCTGATAGAGCAGGTTTGTGCTAGTGAAACACACAGCTGTTACTAGTGCTCTCTCTCTCTGTGTGTGTGTGTGCAGGGCAAGGTGGTTCAGACCTCCAATCAGCTTCTAATACACTGAAGGAGTTGCAAAATACCAATTGCATCAGAGGAAATGTCAACAACCAGACTGCCAACAACAGGGGAGAGCTGGCTTGATCAGCATGTCGACCTTGAAACCATTTGAGTGGATCCTTATGTTGAGGGAATTTTAACACATTCAACTTTGTCTTCAATAGACCTACAGTGGGTACGGAAAGTATTCAGACCCCCTTAAATGTTTCACTCTTTGTTATATTGCAGCCATTTGCTAATATAATTTAAGTTAATTTTTCCCCCCCTCATTAATGTACACACAGCACCCCATATTGACAGAAAAACACAGAATTGTTGACATTTTTGCAGATTTATTAAAAAAGAAAAACTGAAATATCATATGGTCCTAAGTATTCAGACCCTTTGCTGTGACACTCATAGATTTAACTCAGGTGTTGTCCATTTCTTCTGATCATCCTTGAGATGGTTCTACACCTTCATTTGAGTCCAGCTGTGTTTGATTATACTGATTGGACTTGATTAGGAAAGCCACACACCTGTCTATATAAGACCTTACAGCTCACAGTGCATGTAAGAGCAAATGAGAATCATGAGGTCAAAGGAACTGCCTGAAGAGCTCAGAGACAGAATTGTGGCAAGGCACAGATCTGGCCAAGGTTACAAAAAAATTTCTGCTGCACTTAAGGTTCCTAAGAGCACAGTGGCCTCCATAATCCTTAAATGGGAAGACGTTTGGGACGACCAGAACCCTTCCTAGAGCTGGCCGTCCGGCCAAACTGAGCTATCGGGGGAGAAGAGCCTTGGTGAGAGAGGTAAAGAAGAACCCAAAGATCACTGTGGCTGAGCTCCAGAGATGCAGTCGAGAGATGGGAGAAAGTTGTAGAAAGTCAACCATCACTGCAGCCCCTCCACCAGTCGGGGCTTTATGGCAGAGTGGCCCGACGGAAGCCTCTCCTCAGTGCAAGACACATGAAAGCCCGCATGGAGTTTGCTAAAAAACAACCTGAAGGACTCCAAGATGGTGAGAAATAAGATTCTCTGGTCTGATGAGACCAAGATATAACTTTTTGGCCTTAATTCTAAGCGGTTTGTGTGGAGAAAACCAGGCACTGCTCATCACCTGTCCAATACAGTCCCAACAGTGAAGCATGGTGGTGGCAGCATCATGCTGTGGGGGTGTTTTTCAGCTGCAGGGACAGGACGACTGGTTGCAATCGAGGGAAAGATGAATGCGGCCAAGTACAGGGATATCCTGGACGAAAATCCTTCTCCAGAGTGCTCAGGACCTCAGACTGGGCCGAAGGTTTACCTTCCAACAAGACAATGACCCTAAGCACACAGCTAAAATAATGAAGGAAGTGGCTTTCACAACAACTCCGTGACTGTTCTTGAATGGCCCAGCCAGAGCCCTGACTTAAACCCAATTGAGCATCTCTGGAGAGACCTAAAAATGACTGTCCACCAACGTTTACCATCCAACCTGACAGAACTGGAGAGGATCTGCAAGGAGGAATGGCAGAGGATCCCAAATCCAGGTGTGAAAAACTTGTTGCATCTTTCCCAAAAAGACTCATGGCTGTATTAGATCAAAAGGGTGCTTCTACTAAATACTGAGCAAAGGGTCTGAATACAATGTGATATTTCAGTTTTTCTTTTTTAATAAATCTGAAAAAATGTCAACAATTCTGTGTTTTTCTGTCAATATGGGGTGCTGTGTGTACATTAATGAGGAAAAAAAATGAACTTAAATGATTTTAGCAAATAGCTGCAATATAACAAAGAGTAAAAAATTTAAGGGGGTCTGAATACTTTCCATACCCACTGTATAAACCTGCATGTTATGTTTGCCATCATGATGTTTACAATAGATGCATAACAAATTAATTTTAAATTAACATTTTTAGGGCCAGATTTACTAACAGTTTGTGCCTGCGCAAACCCTCTTTGCCGTTAAGACAAGCAGTGAAAAGGTAGTGCTGAAAAGGTGTGGACACAGTTTTTTTTTTTTTGCGGCTGACCTTATTGCATATGCATTTGTAGGAGTTTCCCTTTCAGATGCGAAATTTATAAGAGGAGAGTATTTAAATGAATCATGTAAGGTGATTTACTAAGGTTTATGCTAGTCAATCTGGTATTTGAGCTATTATTTACCACCCCAAAAAAAAGCACGTCTTAAACCAGACACTAATTTGCTCTTGGTAGATTGTGTTGGTCATTATGGAAATGATCCAACTGCGTCTGTGTTCTTTAATTTGCATGTCGTCAGTAGATCACGTGCAGAGTTTAGTAAATCTGGCCCTTAATGTTTTTGAAAGAAGTCTCTTCTGCTCACCAAGGCTGCAATTATTTGATCAACAATACAGTAAAAACAGTAATATTGCGAAATATTATTATTATTTAAAAGAACTATTTTCTATTGTAATGTATTTTAAAATGTAATTTATTCCTGTGATCAAAGCTGAATTTTCAGCATCATTACTCCAATCTTCAGTGTCACATGATCCTTTGATTTGATACTCAAGAAACATTTCTTATTATTATCAATGTTGAAATCAGTTGTGCTGCTTCTTATTTTTGTGGAAATGGTGAAATTTTCTTTGATATTCATAAATGTCTTTACTTTTGACATTATAAATATTTTCACTGTCACTTTTTTGATCAATTTAAAGCATCCTTGCTGAATAAAATCATTTATTTATTTATTTTTAAATCTTACTGAGCCCAAACTTTTAAAAAGCAACTTATTTGTATTTTTATAAATATATTTTTATTGCAATGTGTCCGGGTCCAGATGATCAGCCTGTTTTAATATTATTATTATTATTATTATTTTGTGATAATAACTGTCTGATTGTACATTATCACTTACTTGTTCCATACAAGACCAGTGCTGACTGAATCAAACTGTAGAAGAGGCTATTTATTATTCAGATATAAATATTAAATCTTTTGTTGAAGAGCTCTCTTACTCTGAGACCATGAGACAAAAGTAACCCAAATGTAATCAATTCAAAGCTAATTCTTGCTCGGGGCATCTCAGGCGAAGGTGAAAAAGACAGAAAGAGCAGCTCTCCACCTGAGACTTGACCACTCATAAGCTCAGATCTAGTGCATGACTCAAAATCTCCTTAATTATGGTCATTAAAAACCATAAGCTATTTAAAAATCACAATCTTAAAGCCAAGACCCACTGTTTCAGGCCTGCACAATCACTTTCCTCTGCTGAAGTTTCTTTCTGCTCTCTGGTGAAACTCTTGCAAAGAATTTAACCCTGTTTTCCCTCTGTAATATTAAGTGTCAGAGTTGACAGGTTGGTTTAACACTGCATTTCATGGACTGATCATTCAGGTCAAAGGGCAACGTTGCAGTAGAGAAAAGAGGTTTCTGGGTCAGAGGCCTTCAACTCCCTTAGGGTGTTTCTCATGCCAGCTAATTCAACTTTCAATCTCTCAGTCTAGTCTTCATAATGCCTTTAATATGAATAGAATTATCTCAAAATTGTTTTTGTAATCATTGGGGAATTTGCCTTGAGAACTAATCCTTAAAACTCATTAAAAATGTAATATAAAGGAAAATAAACTGGGTAAAATGTCTGTGGTTTCAAATTTTTAAGCTTGGGAATTCAGCCAATATCAGAGAAGCAAAGTCTAAAATGACTTTAAAATGGTGCCAAAATTCAAAAAGTGTTTTATCATTTTTATTTTGCAATTAAAGACTACGTTTACACAAAACTGCTTTACTACTTAGTATTTTTATATACAAATGTTTTTAAGAAATAATAGTAAATCATTATACATTTTTATTTTTAAGAATCTTAGACTTTCATTCTTCATTATGGATATATCATCCTGAAATATTTCATAGAATATCAACATAAAATTGAATTCAGAAACTAATAATTAATGGTCTCTAATTAACAAGAAGTTCCTTGTGATGAATCTTCCCAAATGTAGGTACATAAATAGCAATGGATGGAAGTTTATAACCAATGACATGATGCAGAAAGAGCCAGAGAACGAGAGCTGATCTGTCTGTATGACTGACGGATCAAACGCTGCTTCTACATGCACACGACCTGGTTCTGTCATCTCAACAGTTATATAGCATTTCTGTCTGATCTGGGCTTTGGTACACACCTAAATCTATACACCTAAATAATGCTTGCATATGCGGTGCCATGGAAATTAAATCTATATTAGGAAGAAATCACATCACAGATAACAGAGAGAACACATGCAATAATTTCTATACTAGGGCTGCACGATTTGGGGAAAATGTCATATTGCGATTATTGAGGTCAATATTGCGATTGCGATTTGCGATAGCGATATAATAAACAAATAGTATCATGAGTCATCTTGCTTGGTTCTCAATGAAAATACACAGATTACTGATAATGCTGAAATGTGTATTTCTCAACTCAAACTAGCAACAACAGCAAACAAATGCACAGCGTTTTCAAATTAAAATATTTTTATGAAATTAAATAACATCTTTGCATTACTGCAAACTTGTTATAATCCCATTTAAGATATTTGTTTCTTTACTAATCTGTAGTGGTTCAATGGATCACAAAACTCATGGTTCGGATCACATCACGGTTATGACGTCACAGATCGGATCATACTTCGGATCAGCACAAAAAAAAAAAAAAAATTTGATGGGGGTAACTTAACTTTGCATTTATTACTTAGCTCACTTAAACTATTCTGATACCATAGCATAAACTGCTAGCCTAAATAATACATTATTAAAGGCAAGTGAACAGACTGTAATAAGAACAAATACTGTACACCAATTACAACAAGCATAGATAAATACTACATAAAGACTAACAGCAGGTATTTATAGGTTGCTGTCACTTTAAGAGTAAGACATGCACGCACACATCGGACAGATATACATCCGAATTCTCACCTCGTTCAATTAAGACATAACTGAATGTGTTTACATGAATACTTGCTGAGAGGGGTATTTTGACTGACATAATGCGTGTATGTGACCATCCAAGTGCACTGAGGACGCGAAAGAGAAATCAATTTGGAGTTCGCGAGCTATAACGCGCCTCTCTCTCTCTGTGCGCGCGAGCCTTGTGTGTATGTGCGTCATGTGCGCACCGATAACAGCGCTGCGTGCGATAGCGAATTAAATCCTCTTTCCTCTTCAACCACTACTAATCTGGGTTTATAATCTTATAGCCAAAATATCGCCATATAACAAAGGTAGCGTTTTTTCTTGCCACCAGTTCAGTGACAGTTTGCTCCGCATCCATCTTTACCCGTTCTCTGCGCTGCACACCGGAAAAGTCATGACCATGCGCGCCACACATGCCACTGCCTAAACTGAAACTGACTGGTCTTCTTTTTATTAGCAGTGTATAAAATGGGCAAACAGCTCTCAGATAATGGGTTGTTGTGTCCACACATTTATTTTTTTATTTTTTTATTAACTTATTATTATTTTATTTCATAAAATCGCAGCATTTTGCGTCATATAATCGCACAAGCTTGACATCGCGATTGCGATTGCGATATGATTAATCGTGCAGCTCTATTCTATACCATAAAAAGACAAAAGTGACTATCTTTTATTAATTGGATCTAAGCACGCTAATAATGCACATCTCCCCTCAATCTGTATGATTTAATGTCTGTAGCACAGACAGAAGTTTAATATTTAGTGTATGTAAAAGATTGCCTTAGAAAACAATTCACCTTTATATAGCACTTTATACAACACAGATTGTTTCAAAGCAACTTTACGGTGATAAAGAGGAAAATAATGATTCAACAAAATCATCCCATAATTATTCAGGTGAAATCAGTTCAGTTTAATTCAATACTGTGTAAAGTTCATTATTTATGGAATGAGTTCATTTCATCTTTAAAGCAGCTCTGCAGAATACAGTAATATCATCGTCCAGCTCATCCAATAGTGTCAGTGCAACAGTTCCCACCCTACTTTTTCAGCGACGCTGGTTCCGGAAGTATTTTTTCCGGGATTTAGAGATTTTATAATAGTCTTATTTAAAGAGATATAAGCCATGATCCAAGTCAGTCAGCTACGAGGTGAATCCCAACACTCCAAATTTTGATTTGAAGCAAAAGAGTATTTGAAAACTGGACAAAAATACAAGACTGTGTACTTAACGGCTTTAGTGAGGGAAAGAACTACAATCCCATGAAGCATTGCAAACAGCACAATCAAATTAAAAACGATGTAAAAATATGAAACTACTCATTTACAAATGTTGATTATATGTATAAAAACAATATATTTTAGGTTTATTGCAAAAATATGCATACAAACATTTCAAGTATTTTAAGAGTGTAGGGAGATCGACTCAATTACACTTTGTTTCATGAGAGAGGGCGGAGCTAAAGAGCTCTTTTGGCGCATTTTGCTCGTTTCAACTCTGATTGGTGTAATTTTCTGTACAGCATCATGGGTAATGTAGTTTTTCACTGGAAATTCTGCTGTTAAACATGATTATTTTAAAAATAAGTTGAAATAACATAGGCAGAAGGATTCAACAGAAGCAAATACCATCAATTAACAACCTCATAGCTCACAGTAGGTCTGTCTTTCAAAAGTATATAAGTTATCGTTCAAAATCCATTTCCCTATGGAGAAAACGAGTGGAGTTTTTACTTCCGGAACATGACTGTTGTACTCTATAGTGTCAGTGCATTCAAGTCAATAATATTGCTGAATATTAAAGGTGCCGTAGAAAGTCTTTTTAAAAGATGTATTATAAGTCTCAGGTGTCCCCTGAATGTGTCTGAAGTTTCAGCTCAAAATACCCCATAGATTTTTTTTTAATAATTTTTTTAACTGTCTATTTTGGGGCATCATTAAATATGAGCTGATTTAGGCTGCGGACCCTTTAAATGCTTGCGCTCCCTGCCCCCCGAGCTCGCGCTTGCCTTTAACAGCATAAACAAAGTTCACACAGCTAATATAACTCTCAAAATGGATCTTTACAAAGTGTTCATCATGCAGCATGTCTAATCGTGTAAGTATGGTATTTATTTAGATGTTTACATTTGATGCTAAAGCTAACGCTAACGTTACACACTGTTGGAGATATTTATAAAGAATGAAGTTGTGTTTATGAATTATACAGACTGCAAGTGTTTAAAAATGAAAATAGCGACGGTTCTTGTCTCTGTGAATACAGTAAGAAACGATGGTAACTTTAACCACATTTAACAGTACATTAGCAACATGCTAACAAAACATTTATAAAGACAATTCACAAATATCACTAAAAATATCATGTAATCATGGATCATGTCAGTTATTATTGCTCCATCTGCCACTTTTCGCTATTGTTCTTGCTTGCTTACCTAGTCTGATGATTCAGCTGTGCACAGATCCAGACGTTAATACTGGCTGCCCTTGTGTAATGCCTTGAACATGGGCTGGCATATGCAAATATTGGGGTCGTACATATTAATGATCCCGACTGTTACGTAACAGTCGGTGTTATGTTGAGATTCGCCTGTTCTTCGGAGGTCTTTTAAATAAATGAGATTTACATAAGGGGGAGGAAACAATGGTGTTTGAGACTCACTGTATGTCATTTCCATGTACTGAACTCTTGTTATTCAACTATGCCGAGGTAAATTCAATTTTCAATTCGATGGCACCTTTAAGTGTTATATAAACACTTAAAACCAGACAAATCCCCAACTCATTTCATTTTAATCATTAGGAAGTTTTGATATGCCTTGTGAAAAAGTGTGCTTAATTCAATTGAATGTGCACTTGTACTTCTTAAAATAAAAATAAATAAATAAAAAAATAAAAAATGTACTTGTTGCAGATAATGTTAATGAAATAAAAGGCCATTTAAGTATATATTACATCATGAGTCCACCTTCATGACCATTTCTTAACACACTTAAGTACACGTTTAAAAAGTTCACTTTGTAATAATGTCAAATTAAAAGTTTTACTTTAAAGTACATTTCAAATAATTGTTTTAATAATCTTTTATCATGCTTTACAGAAGTTCACTTATTTTAATGTTGAATATACTAAAGCACATGTACCTGATAATTTTAACTAGTGTGTTATTCAGTATTACATTTAAAGTAATATTAAAATATATTTTGTACTACACTGATATTAAAGTGAAATGGTATTAATAGAATTACATTAAAGTATATTTTAGTTTACCATAATTGCTTGTCAGTACATTTGCCAGTACACTTTAATCATATATCAAAGACATCTTTTATAGTATATATGTCTATATATTTTATAGACATAGTATATTTTTTAGTAATAAGCGCTCTTTTTAAAAGTATGCTAAAGTGAACTTATTTCTCACAAAGGATACCAAGAGTTGAGCAAAGAAAGCCTTCCCCTCCACCAGCTGGAGCATTACACTTCCATTTATTATCTGCTCTCACATAGTGTTATCTGCCTTTGATTTATCTGGCTGAAGCTGAGAGAGAGAGAGAGAAAAAGAGAACGAAAGAGACTGCAATAATACAGACCCAGCGCCTTGTGAATACACAGGCCTGAAAGACCGACACACATCATAAAAACCTAATGCTGCCTTTGGCACACCACATGAACATGACGTTTGACAGGTTCATTATGTGCCCCTTGTGCCACAGTGTCACCCTGCTGCGACAGAAATTAGTCCACCTGCTTGTGTGGTGTATGGCTGTGCCTCTCCATACATGCACACGCATTTACAGACTATATATCACAGCAGTTCTGATGTGTCTCTCGCTCCTTCAGCCGCCGGAGGCAGATTTCACAGCCGTATCACACCAGAATCAGAGCACTCTCAACATCACTTCACAAAAGTGCTCCGCACACGCAAGCACACTTACAGCACTTCACACCCACCAGATCTGAGATTAAAAGCCAGGCAAAAATATATTCCACCTGCCATGGCTGCCGAGCGGCTAAACAGACGCTCTCAGATGTTTGCAGCTGGCCACGTCGAATCAAAAATCCACTTACGTTTGTGTGTACGTGAAAAGTGATTAAACCACCGCAGGGAGACACTTTGAAGTGAAATTTTGTCTTAATCATGTTCTCAGACACACACTCGGCAACAGTCTGGATGGGCGCAAAACAAGCTGAATTTGTGATTACATTGCAGAGTTTGAACGTGACCGTTTTTTTAAAGTGTGTTTGGGTGCTGAAGGAAAATGAGCAGGAATGCCAACTAACAGCCGGTGCAAAGTTTTGCGGAAAGTTTGTGCTGTTTGTTCTTCGATTTCGCTTCAAGTATTAATGCATTATATAAAAACAAAATAACAATGGAGCTTTTGGATGTTTATTTTCAATGTGGACTTGAACATCTAAATACATTTCAAGTGAAATGTTCCTCAGCTATCTATTGTCTCTCCCTGGGGCAGAGAGCATGATGGGAAAGGAAGTGATGAATTCCCATACCATCCTGACAAGATATTCTTCTCCGTCTGAAGCAGCTGCCTTATCTTGACTTCAGAGTTTTACTGAAGAGAGAAGAAACTGAGATATGAGAGGAAAGAGATGTCAGATGAGAAAAAAAAGAAGGAAAATCGTGAGATACAAAGATGGAGGAGGAATGAACTCATCCACCCACTTATGCTGATAAAATGGAGAAAGTACAGAGGAGTGAAAACTGAGACAGACCAGTTATGACAGCTTAAAGGTCAGTGAAACAAGATCAAAATAACCATCAAAATATGTTGATCGTCAACCTCAAGTGCTAAAAAAAGTGCTAAAATTGTCACTGAGAAAACAGAAGAACAGGCCACGTCTGAAGTTTCCACAGGTTCCTCCCTCATGGGTCTCACTAATGGAGAAACAGACGCTGCTCTCACTTGTCATAGAGGGGGATTTACATGAAGCTGAACTAATGACTCTCTCAGTCACTCACTTGTCGTGTGTGTGTGTGTGTGTGTGTGTGTGTCCTGCGACACTCTCTGACGGTCCTCTTGAGACTGCAAATTCTCAGAAGCACAAGAACACTCTTCACTACAGCAGAAGAAGTGTTTCTGATAGTGACCTAGTTCAGAAGTTACACACAAACACACACACACACACACACGCGTCTCAGAAGCGTTTATGAAGTATCTGACTCTAGTCGGCCTCGTTTGCCCTCTCAATCCCAAGCAACAAAACAATTTGTCTCAAAATGTCTTGCCGGGTGGGTGAATTTTTCTCCCAAAGTCATTGTGAGTTAAAAAAAAAAATAAATAAATAAAGATAATTAGAATATGTATAATAATTATAAATTATATAATGAATGAATAGAAATTATTTTAACTTGATTTTTAGAGCTATTAAGGCAGTATTGCATGTAAGATGCAAGAATAAAATATAGAAATGAGATATTTTGTTTGCCTTGACAATGGTCAACAGTTGATTTTATTTCTTTATGCAAAATTGACTTCTGTGAGATTCATTTATCCATCTTCCCATTCTTCTGAGCATTTTCTTTCCAAATTTTGACAAAACCACAAGTTGTGTACTTTGGGCAATGAAGATAAAAATCTATACCGCTCTAACTAATCTCTGAATTCACACTGAAGAGGCCTGTAGGAACTTGACTGTAGTGTGTGCAACTCCCACTTCCTGCAGGCTACTTTGTTCAGCTCTCGTCATGAAGTTAGCAGTTCATTGTTGGAGAATGAGAGGATAATCATCACTCTGGAGAACTATCCAGCACTCCTAACCCTACAGATCCTCAAAGCATCCCCATCCCTCATATATATATATATATATATATATTTTTTTTTTTTTTTTTTTTTTTTTTTTTTTCAGACACCTTGAACATTTCATTCATTAATACAGCTTATAGTTTAAAAAATGGTAATAAAATATGACAAGATCTCAGAGTTAAACTGTGTCAGAAAAAAATAATCTTAATTATGTCAGACAACACTTAAGAAAAACATGGTCAGGTCAAAGTGTCTGAATAATTTTGGGTCCCAAATTTTTATCAGTTTTACTGGTAGTCCACTGTATGAAGAATTTTTAGGCATAAAATGTCACAGTTTACTTTATTTTGCTATCCTCACTTACATAAATGAACTATAGTGTCCTTTTTTTCAGATCCTCGGAGAGTTCTTTGCCATGAGGTGCCATGTTGAACTTCCAGTGTGAGAGAGTGAGAGGGATAACACCAAATTTATCACACCTGCTCCTCATTCACACCTGAGACCTTGTAACACTAACGAGTCACATGACATCGGGGAGAGAAAATGGCTAATTGAGCCCAATTTGGACATTTCCATTTAGGAGTGTACTCACTTTTGTGGTTTTTGTGGGGGGTAATTGAGAATGAATGGGGGAAAGTCACGTGAGAGGAGGCAATGTCTCCATCGTGCTATGATTGGATGTAATTGGTTATGATTGGATATGATTGGTTTGTGCGATAAATCCCGCCTCTTGTTGACGTGCACGTTCCGCGCGTGGGTTTGACTGAACAAATGATGGCGTCAATCGGAAGACTAACTGAAAAGTAAGTAAACAGATCACAGTTAGATATTACCGCTTTATGTCACATCAAAATCAAACTTGAAATGGACTGAAAACATGATGACTGCGGGGTTTTTAGTTCAATCAGATTGGTGAAATTAAAAATACACTTTGTGTCTGTGACAGACGGTGTTTACGGAGCATGACTGATGATCCAAAATATCCTAGGTTGACAATTAAAGAAAAACCGCAATACACAAATAAAATATATTGTTTAAATTATTATTGCCTTTAGTTATTATTTTGGAATGAATGTAGAAATGCTTAAAACACTACTAACTTGATGAGATTGACTTTGTTTTGATAAATAGAGCATTACATTGTTAATGTAAAATTACAAAATAGAATTGTATTTGGTTTCTTTTTTTCTTTTTTTATGTACTGTAAAGTAATGTTCATTTAACAAGGAAGATGTGTCAACT